>NC_143109.1:7628055-7932777 GCF_061535455.1 Colias philodice | reverse complement strand
GCTATACCAAATCCAATTCTATCTCCATTAATTCAATCTATTAACTTATACAAAGTGGTCAAATTAACATAAACTAAATGCTCTGCTCCCAATTCTGTGGCCATTAAGGTTTTAATTATATCACTATTTGATATAGCGTATAAATATTTGTAAATAGATTAGTCCTGTAGGGTCAAGGGTCGACGTGAGAGCCCTCGATTTGTTCGCCTTAATGGGAAACAGTTTACCGGTGCTGACTATCACACCGTGGTGTAACAGCTTAGGTATTTTATTAATACATATCTATGTAGATGTCTACACTAATATTATAAAGAAGAAAAATTTGATTGTTTGTTTGCTTCAATAGAATAGGCTCCGAAACCACTGGACGGATTTAAAAAGCTGGAACGAGCGGCTAGTAATTATAATAAGGAAAAAAATGCAGCGTTGTGACTCAGTATCGTGTGCCTTCAAGTGGAATTTAATAAGTCGTGACAATAAATAGGAATTTCTTTTTAAATAGGACTCATTGTAGTATTGTTTTACAACAATCAATCTGGATTTACTTGTTTTGTTACGCGTCTATCATTCAATATATACATCTATATCTATATTGAAAAATGGGCTTTTAAAATTCGTAAACAAATTTTTCCCATTTTGTAGAGCTATTGTTACACGACCTCGCAAATATTTTTACTAACACATTAATCATTATAATATTTCTTAATCAATTAAGAAATATAATGCGTTCAAAAGTATTTATAATACATAATATTGACACATTCTAATCTTTGCTATTTATCAAGATAAAACAAAGGCTTATAAATCTATGATAATTATAAATTAGTCCTTTCGCTATACATATACTACAAAGGATTGTGTTCCTTTGTTGTATATATACCAACCCCTCTATGTTACACATCGGTGTAACAGACGGCCACTTCAGTAAGTGTTTTATTCGATGTCCATTAACTACGCAGTTAGAGCCGTGATGAGCCCGCGCGCTGTGAGCCGAACTGCCGGCTCAATGGATATGTAATAATAGTCCCATATCTGCTATAAAATAATTATTCCATATCCCTTATAGCTATGGGATCGTGGGATTAAGGATATAAAATGTTAAAATTAAATAGATAAAGTTATAGTCAAAACTCTATCGTGAAGTAGATTATTTTTAATTAGTTGAATCGAAAAGTAGCAGAAAATAGTGAAATGGTAATAAAATTATTACCTGGTACTTAATTATTCGCAAAAGTACCATTATTATAAAGGTTAACACAAAGTTAATGAATTTTAATAATAATTATAGTATTAATGAGCGGAACTATGGAGTTTCTTGCCGATTCTTCTCCATAGATACTGCTTTCCGAATCGGTGGTAAATGTTAAAAATACTTATGTAATGACGATTCGAAAGTGCTACTAAATAGTAGTCTAATTGAATAAATGAATGTTTGAGTTTGAGTTTGAATTCCTGAAGAAACATGAATATTATTTATATAAATTATTTATCTTCTCTGAAATCTCCATAATATACAATTAATGGCTTGAATCATTCTTAACTACGTTTGCAAATACTAAGTAGACACAATTACGAGCTGAAAGTAAAAACAAAATGATTAATTTGACAGCAATTTGGCACATTATTAAACCTTGAATATCTTTTTTATTTGTAATGGCGGTTTCTTTTATCCATTAGGTATAGTTTTGTGCGGTTTTATATGATTAAAATATATTTTTTTGCCATTTACATTAGCATGTCTCTTCTATAAATAATATAAAGTGAAGAAAGTCATTTTAATAGTAGGACATATTATCCCACAAGGGATTAATATCTCTTGTGGGATAATATTGGGATAATATGTATATATAGATTTATTTTCTCATTATATATGCTACAAAACAATTATTTATCGTTTCGAATAAAAAAGCTGAAGTTTCGACTTAGTAAATTAAAATAATCATGACCTCTCTTACAAAAAGTAAATTTCAAAAACAAAACAATATTTACTCCACATATACAAAAACACTGTTATAATTAACATAGCGGTTTGTAACAAACACACAAACTGAGCCCTTCCAATATTTGTCACACCATGTCAATATTTGAGGGTTAGAGGTTCGCATGTTTATCCCGGGATTAACACTGATAATGTTCCTTGTATGCTTAAATCTTTAAAACTACGCAACGGATTTGCGGTTTTTTTTTAAATAGAACGAGTGATTCAAGAGTAAGGCTTTAGTATATAATTTATTAGGTTTTAGACAAAGAGGGCGAAGCCGCGGGCAGTAAGCTAGTATGTTGTATTCCTTAAATACTTAGTAGAATGTTTTGAAAATAAATACCTATAAACTAAAAACTTCATTCTTCTCTTAGTTTGTAGTTTATGGATATGCGATATCAAGGATTTATTTATTTGCTTGTAAATTTTTAAGTTAGCGAAGCAAGTATTATATCAAAACGCCTTTTTTCTGAACATAAAGCGAAACAGGTATAAAGATGTAAGTATAAAAATGTTTATTGGCCGAATGAAATTGATAGTAATTAATAATAATAATAAATTTAAGAGTAACTTCAAACATAATACTCAAAAATCATCACTAATCTTCTTTATCTTATATATAAAAATGAATCGCAAAATGTGTTGGTAAGCGCATAACTCGAGAACGGCTGAACGGATTTCGATAATTCTTTTTTTATTATATTCCTTAAAGTACGAGGATGGTTTTTATGTAGAGAAAACGTAAATATGTACCACGGGCGAAGCCGGGGCGGACCGCTAGTATACATATAAAATTGACATGTCACAAATAGTTAATTAGGGTAAAAGTGGGATAGATGCCCCACTTTTTGAAATAGCCTCATAATTTAAAAAACATGAATCTTATACGAACACTTTGTATGAATATAGCTAGGTTAATTATCTGTTTTGAATTACTATATATATTTTTAATCCTATCATTTATAGATAATGTGTAATAAATATTTTTGTAGAACACCTTTTTTGAGGATAGATGCCTACCTAGTTGGATAGTTGCCCCACCATGAAAATACTAAGGAGGATAGATGCCTGCAGAGTGGGATAGATGCCTGACATACTCTATAAACGCGAAATCTAATAAAATTAATATGATAAACCAGCAAATGTCAAGTTCACATAGTTGTTCTGTTGTCCAAGAATATACTTGCGCTCGCACTCCTTCTTTTCTTTTGTATTTTCGTGGCGTGGTTCTCCTACAATCAGTATAAGGGCAGATCATTAATAAGTAAGTAAACATAATAAAAAAAAGCAAATTAAACGAGTAAAATCGGTTAACATAGAGAAAACCTCTGACGCAATCAGGTAAAAATATAAACAGTACCTGTGATTATCGATACTAACATGTACATATGTGTTGAGGGATAGATGCCCTTAGAGGCCCCTAAGGGCATCTATCCCTCGAAAAAAAAGGGGCAACTATCCTTTTTGATAAGGATAGCTGCCCCAGTAGTTTTTTTATTAAATAAAAACAAAAGAGCCACTATTTTCACTTAGATTTGTACTTAATGAACCAGTGTATAGACATAATAAGAAATATAGTGAAATTTATTAATACTTATAAAGTTATGCAAAGGCAAATATCAACCTTTTTAAATTTTAACGTGTTCGTGAAGTTCGCCGCCGATATTATAACACGCACTAGCGAAACACGTCTTCACCAAACAACAGCTCATGCGTACACGAGGTGCGGGGTGATAGGAGCTCCTATTTAAATCATTAATTCGTAGTCAGGACTCTGGGAAGTGAGGTTTTTTGAAAATGGGGCATCTATCCTAGTGCGGCATCTATCCCACTTTTACCCTAAGTATCATACAAATTATAGCAGCAGATAGAAATTAATTTATATTAAATTTATGACTACCTATATATGATAAGAAATAAACCTCTTTTGTTACATATTGGAAATTCGATTCGGGATACATCATACAAATGTAACTTATATTGTGTAATCCCGAATCGAATTTGCAATACTCCTATATTCACACATCTTTTTGATTAATAACATAAAGAAAATGCATCTCACGTCTGCCCCATGATTCAAAATCTCTTTCAAATAAAAACTAACGGAGCCATTCATTACTAAAGCTACTATCATTCAAAAGTTCCTCGCTAAGTCTTTAAACTTAAACTAAACTTCAACTACATGGAACTTTATCTGGTCATTAATCTGACGAAGAAAAACGGGGTTAAACAATGTAGCGGGGAAGCCGTTTTTAGTGTTTGAATGGACGGATGATCAAAGTTTTTAATATAGTAGAAGATACACAATACATCATTGAATATTTTTGAAGTTAAACTTGTTTGGGCGATAGTAAAATTTCAAGGTCGCGTCATGGCAATACCGTCACATCATAGAGTGAGGCGGCGCTTTTGAATTTTATTATTCTTTGAATATTGCCAAAGAAGTTTCACTTCTGACAGGTGCGCTCTACACACGCTCTCTTTTATAAGAAAAGCTACATAATATGGAATTTTATTAAAAAATATTATAATATGAGACTCACGAAGTCTCGCTCGTGAACATCTGTTGATGCATGAAATTTACAATCAAGAAGTCAATTTGGTTTGATGCTTAGTGAAGATATAAGGTATTGTTCTGATGTCTGACTGTAGAAGTTCGACCACATGTGTATTATTAAAATTCTATACTAATAATAGTATACAGCTAAGAGTTTCTTTGTTTGAACGCGCTAATCTCAAGAACTACTGGTCCGATTTGAAGAATTCTTTCGGTGTTGGATTTGTCGAGGAAGCCTATAGGTATATTATCATGCGGGTAAAACCGCGGAGCGCAACTAGTAAGTTTATATTTTCATACATTTTAGAGTTTTAGTCGTCCTAAACAATATATGTATATATACATACCTATATTTCATTAAACCACCCTTTGATAAATTGTCACACCATTTTCCTCAAACAAAAGTTCTACCTACATAGCTGGTAAACTACCCTCATTTTTCGCAAGGGTCGCATCCCATAAAGTAATGAAATTTAATTAACTACACAGTGGAGTAACTAAACCAAAAAGCAATTAATCTTTAGCAGAGACAGGAGACGGCAGTTTTTGGTGTATGGACCCAGAAGTGACATGTGAAAAGGGTATAGTTTTACGAAGTCACTGCAGTGGCTTTGTAAAAAATAATTAAAATAGTTTGTGTCTATGAAATATGAATCAGTTTCTAATTGTTAGTTGATTATGTTGTTTATTTGATTTGTAATTTAGTAATCACTACATAGTATAAAATCGCTTTCTCTGTCCCTATGTCCCTTTGTATGTTAAAATCTTTAAAATTCCGCTACGCGTTTTCACCCGTCTGGCTTCACTTCTGTTGATCTTAGCGTGATGATTATAGCCTAGCCTTCCTCGATAAATGGGCTATCCAACACTGAAATAATTTTTCAAATTGGACCAGTACTTCTTGAAATTATCATGTTCACACAAACAAACAAACTCTTCAGCTTTATAATATTAAGTATAGATATAATAGTCACTTTGTATATTAGCAATCAAGTACTTATAATAAAGCTCTCTATTTTGATATCAGAATATACGTAAATACATAACAACTATTACCAAATTAGGCTACAGTGATCGAATCTCCTTTTCCATTCTATACTAGATTTTCCTTCCAAGATTTTCTCGTACACGTCAATTACTCCGCCCATACTTCGCCTTCGCAAAAGCTCTTAAGGTTGTTATTCCAAATGAAAATAGCCTGTAACAGACCTCGGATAGAGCTTGCCAATTTTAATCAAAAGTAACATAACGCCAAAGTTTATATATAAAACAAATTGTCGTAAACCGTCTGCCAAAACAAATTACGTATTCTTGAAATGCAAATGATTCTGTTGTTCAATAATAATAGTAATTATTCTCCGACGATAATGGACTCTACTAAGACTCTACTAAATATAGACATCTGCGAAATTAGTGTCTTTGTATTGTCGAGTTTATTTGCGCTCAGTATTTATTATTTTGCAAAACTGCTTTAAAGTGAGCTGTAGAATGTTCCTGATTCGAGTTGCGAAATATTTAATATTGAGAGCTTCTTTTAAGGTAAGCGGTATCGATTTACTTGGTACGGGATTTATGGTTAGGTAAAGCATATATGATAAAATTCCATATTGCAACGTCAACATATTGCTTTTCTATGTTGGCTACTATGGTGTGCTTCAGATGCTTTGTTTAAATATTATCTACACATAAATAGAATAATCTACTAGTCTCTCTTAAGCTATGGATTTTATTAAGCTTATTCATTGTCATTTTGATAACTAATTGCGTAGAAGTTCGACTTATTACATTATTTTCTATGCTTCAAATTAACTTTAAAATAAAAAATTAAAAACAAATCCTCACTAAAGATATTTCCCCTTAAACAAATAAAAATTTAAAGAAATCTCATAATAAAGAGGTTTCCCAAACGAATACAGTGTTGTAATGTCACTGCTGACACACATGTGGAGAGGCTGGAGGAGTGTCATGTCGCTTGGATCTGCGCCAGGGCACGCGCTGATAAGGGTGAGACTACATGGCGATAAATTTGTAGTAGGTAAATGTTAAAAATATGTAATGACGTTTCAAAAGTGCTTCTCGAATAAGTCTAATTGAATAAATAAATTTGAGTTTGAGATAGATAGATAAAGTAATAAGAAAAGTATAACAAATATATTTATTTTGAGCAAAATTAAGAAATTATAAAATATGAGATGATGAATTTCAAATATTGTCGGTTGCACAGCTTCCTGGTATGTGCATAGCATATCTTTTTAGTATATCTGTCACTTGAAGTTACAAAAAATGTAAGAAAATAGATGCCATAAAGTGTGAAACAGGCTAAAGTCCGGACGCGAACTAGGAAGAATTTCGTACATTAACCTGTTATTACCTGTCACTGTCTCTCCCGCGTAAATATAATGTGTCTTGCTCGCTTAGATGCAATGACCGCCGTCCTCAGGGATTGTACACCTTTAACCTGAGAGCGTAAGGTTTGTTCTTGATTGCATGTGGTTTTTTTATTGACTTTGAGTCACGACAAAATATTTATTTAATGAGTTAGTAAAAAACATTTTCTCCTGTAAATATTTCATGTAAACTGCACTTCATTCAAAAATGTTGGTCACAAACATTTTTATCAGTAGGTAAAGAGGTCATTGTACGAAATTCTTCCTGCTCCGCGACTGGACTTTATCAAGAATAGTAGGTATCAACAAGCGGAAAAATCGGAAGATATTCCGTAAATAAAATGCATCTCATGGCACTTCTATAACTAAAATATATAATAAATAAGATTTGATAAGACATATTTTATGACATTAGACAGTTTTCCTGACAAGTGTTAAATCGTATCGAATGTAAACCCACCTTTATTCACTTAACGCTATCTTCAAGATCTTATATTATTAAAAACTAGATAACTAACTTCGTACATGCGCGAATGTTGTTTCTGGTGCAAACTTACCCCTATTTAACCTATTTCTTGTTTTATTTTCAATACAAAAGTTCAAAATGTTTTTATGAAAGTTCATATAAATCTTACACGAAGATTTAGTCGTGAAAATGAGATAGACAGTCGTTCTTTCGCTTAAATTGTTTTAATGTGCATTGGATAATATCAAAATGAACATTACATAAAGATAGACTTTGGAAATGATAGCTAGAAGAGCTATTTTTTTTAATTATAATAGACTAGCTCTTTCACGCAGTTTCCCCCGCGGACAAACCCGCATAATCGATGAAGGGAAAGATTAGGTATTTCTGTAGCTTACGTGTTATTTTGATAAGTATAATAACCTCGACATGTTTCATCTAAATCTGTCCACAAAATTTCGCTTTTATAATATTTGTAGGATTTTAGTAAAATATAACCTGACGGTCAGAATAAAACTTTAATCAAATAAATCGTGACCATTGTTCAAGCAGTAAAAAACATTTATTTATGTCGAAAAATATCGTGAGCCAAGTATTGCATAACCGGTGATTATTTACGATTTAAAAGATTGTATTGTTGCTTCAATAAATTGTTCATTATTCATACTCTATACACGAAGTATCGAAGGATAATTAAATATTATTATCAAAATTATACGCCTGGCTTTGTCTGTGTTGATGTAAACTTACTGTCTGCTAATTGAATTTTAACATGCGTGGGTGTTTTTAAATTAATCTTACTGTGATATCCTTCGATATAATATTATCAGATAGCTTAACAACTAAGGTCTTTGAAGCAAGTAGGTATAGAATTATTCATCGCAAACCATCTAAATTTATATTCATATATTCAACTCATTTATAGTAGGTAGTTTTCAATTGTAATAGAGTTATCAACATCGACTCAGCCGTTATAGAAATAGACGCATAATATAATTGTGACAGCGTCACATACTTTCATGTTAAATTAAACAATTATCATTTCAACACTTAAAACTAACCTAATGTTATGTATCAGCACAGATTTACCATGAATCTATCCTTAGAAAAAGATCAAAACACGTCACGTGCGTTACAGATAATACTGTTAAACCGTTCCTCGATAGGCACGGAACGCTAAAGCCGTCACCGAGTAATTTATACCTCGTATAGGTTTTGCATAAACGGCCACCGCATCGCTCATAGCTCATGGCGGACCATTCTCTCTGATAAATGGCCAGTTTTTTAGTTATAAATCCTATTCCAATTTGCCGAACTATAGATATTATAGAAACTAGCTTTCCGCCCGCGACTTCGCCTGTGTTGTCTAAAACTAAACAAATGATATACTTACCTAGTAAGAGCGTTCTCGAGAATCACGCTATTCAATAGTGGAAATAGAATAAAAATCGGTGCTGTAGTTTTGAATGTATAGCAGACAGACAAACAGATGTGGTGGAAGACTTTGTTTTATTATATGTATTGCAGCTTGTATCTCTGTGTAACTAAGACTGAAGTTAATTATAAATTGGCATGGATTTTCGTTTCAAATTAAATGCTAGATTCGACACTAAATATTAAATAATTTGAACGACATGATATGAATAGAAAGCTTTTTCAAGTATTACATATATTTTATCTGTAAAAATAAAATTACAAGGAAAAATCTCGAGGCATTTCAAGTGCGACAGATATCTGGATAAAGCTCGGCTCTATATTGTCTTTGACACGATTTACGATTTTTTACTAAAAAAATACGGGAAAAAACGTCAATTGCTCCTAGATAGAACTGAAAATAATATCGATTCCTTTATATATCTGCTTGTAACATTGATCTAGGTTATCGGTTTTTATAGAGCACTAGAATATTTACCATCAGCGTGATTTGACTTTTGCTTCAATATCTTTAGTTGATATCCTATCCTACTACTTAATATTATAAATGCGAAAGTTTTTGAGGATGTGTGTGTTTGTTACTCTTTCACGCAAATACTACTGAACCGATTACAATGAAATTTAGCACACATAGAGGATAACGTGGATTAACACGTAGTACAGTTTTTATCCCGGATATCCCACGGGAACGGGAACTATGCGGGTTTTCCTTTGAAAACGCGGGCGAAGCCGCGGGCGGAAATCTAGTAAAAATATAACTTACAAAAATTTTAGCACGACTGTTTAGAGAATTATTTTCAAAATAATAAACAATTTAACATCTTACTATCTCCATGAAAAAGCAAAGTATTAAGTGCTCAAATATACAACAATACATGCATACAATTTCACATATCAAATATTTTGCTGTAAGACGGCAAACAATAGAGAAAGGGTTGCAACATTGTTCCAAGCCGGCGTCGCTCGAGCTGCAATCCTGTTCCATGCATTCAGTTTCGCAGTTATGTATGACAGTTGAAATGCTTCCAAGAGTGCTTATGTGTTTACGTGTTTGTATTAACAAGAAACACGTATTTTAACCGACTTCTGAAAAGATTTAATAAGTAGATACTTACTTATAATATGGAGTGCAAATAATAAATTGAATGATATAATTTGTGTATGATTATCAGCTATTTGTCACAAGAGAAACAAAAGTAGATTCTCAAAAGTATATATTCCAAATGATAATTATTCATACCTACAACAAACATATAATAACAATAAAAATCGTTAATCTCAGAAAGCTCTTATAAATGACTCTATATTTTTATATTCAACTAGCGGTCCGCCCCGGCTTCGCCCGTGGTACATATTTAAGTTTTCTTTACATAAGAACCATCCTCGTACTTCAAGGAATATAATAAAAAAAGAATTATCGAAATCGTTCCTGTTCACACGTGATGCCGTGACAACGCGAAACGGGTTTCATTTTTATATAATTTATATAGATTAATTGTTTTTCTAATTCATAGTAGTTAGCATTTTACAATCACAGGGCCACTCCAACTAATAAATAATTATAATACTTCGACCAAATAATAAACATACCTCATCGCAGGCATTTAATAAAACACAAAAAAAACATTCAGAAGAGTTATTAAAAGTTGAGCCGGTTCTTGCGAAAGATATAGCAAATACGATAATATTGTTATGAAGTTAAACGGAGTCTGTCTGTTTATTTCGCGAGTTATATTTAGAAGGAACATAATGAGTTTACGAAATTTGAGAACATCTGCCTAATGATGGATTACCTTGAGTATGTTAGGGTAAATGTAGTTCGAGTAATATGATTAACAATTGTTAACTAAATAATATGGTAGTAGCTTTTTAGGATTTATGTATATTATTACTAGCTTTCCACCCGCAGCTTCGCCCGCGCAGTCAAAGAAAAACCCGCATAGTTCCCGTTCCCGTGGGATTTCCGGGATAAAACCTATCCTATTTCCCGGGATAAAAAGTAGCCTATGTCCTTTCTCGGGTATCAAAATATCTCTATACCAAATTTCATGCAAATTGGTTCAGTAGTTAAGGCGTGATTGAGTAACAGACAGACAGACAGAGTTACTTTCGCATTTATAATATTAGTATGGATTAGCTTCCGTCCGCGGCTTCGCCCGCGTGGTGTTTTGATAAAAGGTATCCTATGTTCTTTCTCAGGGTCTAAAGATTGTCTGTGCCAAATTTCATCAAAATCGGTTGAGAGGTTTAAGCGGGAAAGCGTAACAGACAGACAGACAGAGTTACTTTCGCATTTAAAATATTAGTAGGGATACTATAGCTGTATCTCGCGGTTTGTTTCGCGAACAAAACCAACCGAACCTAACATAAACTTGTATATGTTTCTTATTGTTCTCTCTATTTAGGTAGTTTAATTGATTATCTTGATGTTTGGAAACGTAGTCCTTAGCAATAAGGTTGAAATTTGCGTGTTATGTTATTTCTTGAACTTTTTGTATGCCTAATATGATTATTTTCATTTGTTTGTTACTCATTATTAGTGTATTTTTCGAACAAGAAGTATCTAACAAGCCCCACATTAAAGCCCACGCAGAAAGCACTCAAACTTAACTTGCGCCCTGTTTTTATGTCTGTAGTCGTAGCATTTTAATAAACAATGTTCAGTTAAGTTAATTTTATTTTTCTAAACTCAATGAAAAATTGTTCTTTATTTACAGCTTATTCTTTGGCTTATGTTAAGCTTGTATTTTTCTTAAAGATCAATAATCGTGTAGCAAAAAAATTATGAATTAAAAGGTACATTACAACAATCCAAATCTGTTTGTTGTAAAAAATTTTTTAGGAACTTTTTCTTCTTAATAAGGTAGATACTTCCCACAAGTAATTAAATTGTTGTTTAACAAGCTCAAAATACACCATTAAATGAATCCGATCTCACGAACGATTTAGATTAGCTTAAAGTGAATACAAGCGTGCATAAACAGGCTGTTAGTTTTCGGGTGACACGCAGACGGACAAACAGATAAACGGATTAATATATTGCACACGCAATGTGTTATATCGGATCGCGTGCTTGTTGTTGATGTTTTTTTAGTGTATGTTTAAGGGAATTTCATTGGTGATATCTGTTGAAAATTATTGTTAAAAATATTTGGTTTAAATTTAAATATTTTATTGAACACATAGCATAAACTGAAGTTAGATTAGTTAGTTAGTTTCAGACTGTCATTGATGTTAGATATCTCACAAAATAATACGAGAGATTTTTTCGTGAGTATAATAAGAATGTATAGTAAGAAATAAGAATTTCCATTTTAAGTTCAATTTTCATTCACAACCAGTAAATATCAGATCTCTTTATTCTATAACTATAAACAAAAACTAACGCAGCTAATTATACTTGCAAAAATTTCATATTAAAGTGGGAAATAATAATTTATATTAAACCTAATGTGCACAATTAGGCGCATACATTAAATTGATTCCATTTTACAATAAAATATTTGAATAAAACATATGTTAATTTGGTAATTGTTTAGTAATTATTTGTTGCCAACAATTTGGAATATTTAGTGTGTGATAAAAGCAGTTGAATACAATTGGTTAAAATGATATGTAAATTATTTTAACGCAACATTGTATTGTAGTTTCTTTGTACTAAAATAAAGAAAACCTATACTAATATTATAAAGCTGAAGAGTTTGTTTGTTTGAACGCGTTTATCTCAAGAACTACTGGTACGATTCGAAAAATGCTTCCGGTGTTTGATAGCCTATTTCTCGAAGAAGGCTATGGGCTATATACCATCACGCTAAGACCAACATGAGCGAAGCTATGCGGGTATAACCGCAGGGCACAGCTAGTATCAGATAAAATACCATTCTAGTATAAACCATTACAAAATTTAACTTGTTTAAATAAAAGTAGTATAAAAAATAAAAACAATATTTCTTTGAGTCCTATGAAATCCCCTTTCCCAGTATACATTATCGACGCGTAGGATCGAATAAATCTCAGGATATATTGCCCACACGCACGATCCCTACTTATTTATCTTAAGACTTCGTGATTGCGAGAAATAATTAACATTTTTAATTAGTGACCATGTTGTATAAATAAGTGTACATTAATATGAACGCAGAATTATTTACGACTTGTATGGTGATTTGTTATTAATCGCGTTACTTTGATAAAGGTTAAAGAAATTAAATTTAAATATAATTATTTCATAAGCTTTCTCTTTATAATATTCGATAAGGCTTATTGATCTTGTGCCCTTGTAGAACTAATGTAAGTATGCACCTTTATTACCTACTAGCGGTCCGCCCCGGCTTCGCCCGTGGTACATGTTTACGTTTTCTCTCCATAAGAACCATCCTCGTACTTCAAGGAATATAATAAAAAAAGAATTAACGAAATCGGTTCAGCCGTTCTCGAGTTATGCGCTTACCAACACATTTTGCGATTCATTTTTATATTATAGATTATTCAAAAAAATATTCTTTACTCTCCTATAAAATTGTCTAAAAGAAAACGTGTCAGACCTTACTTTGATTATAAAAATGTTAATGTAAATCTTTTGCTTCACTGTTGAATAAATTAAATAACTGATTAAATAAGAAAGTATTTACTTACATTATAAATAGCTAAGAAAGTCCTCTAGACCTAAGAGGACATTCGTTAAGTTTAGATCAGGTCTTGTTAATAGTGTTAAGAAGATAAGTAGCTGTAAGTCACTTGAATGGTATCCAAATATTACCAAGTGCTTGGGTTATTAATAGGGTTGTCAAAAGAAAACATATACGATTTTATTTAATGAATTAAATATATTAATAAACTGGTTCAGGATATGAAGGAATATCTTCATGCGAAATAACTTTGAGTAACATATACCTGGTAGGTATAAGCTACTGCAATTGCATTTTTTAAGTGCTCGTAATTAATCAATAACTGTGTGTCATTTCACACTTGATCTTTGTAATAGAATTATTTAAACGTAACATTTATTTATTTATTTATTTATAGATGCACCAACAGTAACTCAATTTGTAACATTATATAAGTAATCGTACATAAAGTCTTAATCTAAATTGGCTACTAATTACAGGTACATACAGCATTACTTGAGAATTGGATTGAATTAAGTATTTAATTTAAATAATTATACACAGAAAAAAAAATGTCAGCTCAACATAGCTCTACATTCGTTATTCCTCAATCCGTCATTAGACTGCAATATTATCTCTTGCAAAAACTGGTAGGTATTCTAGTTCTGCCTCTAAAACATTATATCTTACGCTACCTCCTTGTACAAATAAAAATACTGTGTCTATTTATTTATTACACTATATGTTACAAATGGCAGCCCTAACATTTGACACACTAAGAATGTGCAAAAGTCAAACTATTCGCCTCCCGTCGCCTGCCGCAACACGACGAAATCTTTGGAAGTCATCAGAGCGAAGATAATTATTAATTTCCCAAAGTTTACAAAGCAGTTACTAACTTTTCTGTTTCGTAAAACATTCGCTTTTGTGGTTGTGTAAATTGTTTTAGTTGAAGTGTTTCGATATTGTGTCACTGTATTGCCCACTAAAACCTAATGGTTGTTCTATTGGCCACAATTCTTGTGTATTTCTGTGTTAAATAGATCTGTTTTAATGTTCAAGTTATTCAAAGTGATAGTCGTTGTACATCTGAGTAATAAAAACTTATGCCATCAAGAATTATTGTCATTTTTTATTAAAAATTACATCATTTAGATATGTGGATAGCAATACGAAATTATAAAAATAAGTCATATTAAGGAGAAATAAACTTATGAGACTTATTAGAAACTAAACTAGTTATCTACTTTGTCAAATTATATCATGCATAAAAATGCAGCAAACAAACAGATTCACACATGAGCGATGGACATTTATAATAAACGTGTACTGGATAACTCAATTAAAAGGGCTTCAATTCCCAAACCGCACTCGCTCGTGTCGCTACAATTGGATACGGTCACAAAACATCAATTTCGTTCGCAATTGCAGTAAGCAATACATCATATGCAGCATCAATCACGACCCGTTGAGCAATCCAAACAAATCACAGCCATTCGCAGCCAATAAGCATCCGAACTCCCAACTAGCTACTCCCACAAAACTATTATTTCCCTATACACTAGTTTGTTTTTCTTAAGAAAGAACTTGCAACCCGCAATATCGCTGACGCTGACCTACATTGCTGATTGCGTTCCGATCTCCTCCCCGTTCCCAGGTCGTAAACGGCAATGGATGGGTTGTTGGCTAAAGAAGGCCGTTATTGGAGTCGGATATCGAGAAAGGATTGATTCACGGTTTCAATTACCTACATCCTAGCAATGTTGTTCGTCTGCCCCGATTTGATCTTATAAAGTATCCATTGTGTCGGTAAAATACAATCGAACTTTTCTTTCCTAATTTGGCGCTGTTCCCCGACATACATTTACGTTGTTGCTTTTTAGTTTATTTTGTCGGCAAATTGCAAGTTTTAATGTGATGGATTGTGCGAATGTGGGTATTTTACTGTGGCTGCTTGTGGATTTATCTTGTGAGTGAAAGTCGGAAAGGAAAATTATTTCCAGCATATAAATGCAAAAGTTCTTGTTTGTTTCGTTTTCAAACGAAGACGGTTCAATTGATTTTGATAAATTATAGCATAAAGATACTTTAAAATTTGGAAAAAGACGCTATGCCATTTAAGAACAATCGCACATTTCCATATAATTCTACCCTCTTTTAGCTTATGCTTGCTTGCGAACAATAGTGTTGAGAAGTAGATTACTTCATCATTATCATCAGTATATTAAAAACATCTACTTACCGTAATTTATAAAGAAGCAAAGATAATTGAGACAAAGTTAATCAGATCTGTCCTTGAATCCTGCCTAAGACCAATACTACAATTCAATGTAACACAAGACAAGCTATTAACAACAGAAGCATACATTTATTCTTCGTTAAACATATCGACTAAAGCCAACAACTGATGTACCGAGCAATTAACTAAATTCGTGTTTACCACAGATTGTTTAGGTATTAAGACTGTAGCCGCCAGGGGAGCGGCCATCTCGTAAATACGTTGCCTGTCAGATGGTGTCGATAAATATCTTAAACAGAACCGAAGATTTAGCTACTGTTAATATGTATTGAATAGGTTTGTTATGTTCTACAGATTACAATACCAAGAGCTTTCCATGGAAATTTCATTTGATAAAATTAATCAGTAGGTAGTACGGAAATAAATTCGAATTTGGAGTGAAATTAGAGTGACGATATTAGGAATTTTGTTTTAAGTTTTGGAACTCAAATGGACATTTTAGCCAAAATTACAACACATCTAAATTTTGCGATCGGAAAGTACAATTTTCTGAAATTTGGATTGTGAGATAAATTCTTTGGTCTATTTATTGATTGATCCTTATTTTTACGTAATTTGGAAAAATACCTATCGACACAAACTATTACTGCCTCAATTTCTCCACTCGTATGTCCATAAAAATCTATTACTACAGATCAAAGCGCGTATTTTTCTATAATAAAACTCCGTTCCTTATTTTCTGGAAAGAATTCTAGAAATTCGCAGCTAATTATAGGAAGCTTATAGGAAAGTGCGATCGGACGTGTGGCCATTAATATTTTGCTCTCGTTTCCTTGCAATATATAAGTTAAAGACGGAGAGGTTCAGGGGTTAAAGGTATCAGGGGTCAAAAGTTCGAAATGGTTTCAGTTTCAGAATTTTAATTTGTTCTATTGTTTTGATCAAATATTTCATTGTTATTATACTTAAAAATAAACATATTAATATTTAAACAAGTAAATGTAGTTTGATTATTCAGAGATATATTTTGATTTATTAGGTTCTTACCTACATGACTTATATCGCTATTTAAGAGGAAGGAATTGAGATCGATATTCATTGATAATTTGCATAAAATGCAATGTACTATATTACGATGATCAGATTTCAGAAACATGAAGAAAACTAGTTAACGCAATGAAGATCATACATCGATTAATAAGATAAACTAAGCCTCATTAATATCCATTTTTGCAGCTGATAGTCGCCTCAAAACGCCAAAACCCAAATTTGAATACGAAACATCAAAATGGAAGAGCAAATCGTAAAATCCGACCAGCGGCCCGCGAGCCAATCGCGTCTTTTTGTGCAACCGGTTCGAACCGGAATGTTCGTTAGGAACCGGCGCAAACTGGATTGAATTTGGCGCGAGTCCGTCTTATTGTGTTACTGTGTGCATCCAATGACCTGAAAGAATCTTTGTCCAAATACATTTTGAATTGTTACTGTCTACAATTGTTTTATGAAGTATTTTGAACTGATTTCACTTTATATTTTTTGTAAAATTGTTGTTTTAAATTGTCTTTTTATTATATAGTTGGGATTAAGTATTAAATATTAATGATACTATTTAGATTGAATCCAAATGAGACCAGATAATTAATTTCGGCTAATGTTTTGTTTAGGTAATTACCACGTAATAAATAATTCAGATATGATGGAAGATTTACGGGGAAGACAGGTCAGGTTAGTTATCTTCATGTTATCTTATTTCGTAAATGTGTATTTATGATGAAATAAAAGTATGTATGTAATATATGTTGTTTTATTGCGCTCTTTCCTTGCCTTCCTGAATTTAAAATAAAAATTATAAATTTAAGGAAATGATTGAGAGAGACAGATGAGTTACTTTACACTTTGTATTTGCATTTTCTGTATTTATTTTGATTTCTACTTGTGGAATGACATTATATAATAACTATTATATGTCTTTTCTCGGGTGTCAAAGTACCTATATCTGTACAAAATTATTTTCAATATTCATGGAAATCGGTTCAGTAGCGTGAAGAAGAGACAAACGGACAGATAGATTTACTTTCGCATTCATAATAAATATATTAGTTATATTATTGTACACTAACCTAAAATAATACATAACGTATAGCACATTAAGCAGAACAAAAAGTGATTATTACCGAGGCTCGCAAGTTGCAAACTGGCGATTAATCACAAAGTGTACATTAGTTGGATGCATCCATGGCCCATGGCCCATAACGAAGTTAGATATTGCTGAGTTATGGCCCCTGCCCCGAGCCGACGTGCTCCATCGATTCCACTGGACTTTGAATAAATCGTGTTAATAAATGATTCATCGGGGAACAATTTGCGAATTGACACAATTCGGACGGCTATTTCTCTTTCTGTGTGACTAACTCGAAATGTAAGATTTTAGCTTCTGATTCGTTATAATGAAAGATTAATATTTACTGTAGGTTCAGAATTACCTATTTATCAGTTCAGAAGCAGAAATTTATACAAATAGAAATTGTGTAGGAACTGTATGTACTTCAAACATGTATTTACTTACTTTATACTTTTAGAAGCGCTTTTGAGTCATGTTAGCCCTATTAATATAATAATAATAATAATAAAATATTGAATTAGTTCTATTGTCTTAAATCCTAAGATAGACTCCTCTGGGGTATTTCACTACCTACAGTTATACCTACTTCGTTTAGATACAGATTTAACGATCATATTATTATAAATTTCAGTTTTGGAGATCGGATACTTTAGAAAAAATTGACTTACTCAGTACTCTATATATTATACAAGAATTAGCTTTAGGAATAGGAATAAATTTAAGAATAAAAAAAAATGAAATAAAATACAAAAGTTCAAATATATCTTTATTAAACCCTAATACCAGCCACAATTAAATTACATATTACATTATTACGTATCTATATTATTATTATAAAGAGGAAAGGTTTGTTATTATGTATGTATGTATGGTTCTCACGCATGGACCGATTTCAATGAAATTTAGCACACATATAGAGGGTAACTAGGTTTTATCCCGAAAATCCCACGGGAACGGGAGATACGCAGGTTTTTCTTTGAAAACGCGGGCGAAGCCGTGGGCGGAAAGCTAGTAAAATATAAGTATATAGCAGCCAAATAATTTCTATATCCAATCGATTTACACCACATATTAATCTCCATTTAACCCCTGCCTCTAGAAATCGTTGCAAGTAGAATTACAACAAAAGATTGAGCCTCAGCAGTTATTACAATAGCATGAATTCTGAGAGCTTTCCGGGATGCTGTGGGTACTCTAAGATTCGCATAATCACTCCTTACTTAAACATTGCGGAAACATGAAATATTTCAAGTACTTTTAAACGGAAGGTTGGATTATAGTTGGAAGGATTAAGGTTGATTTAGGTCACGGTTCTTGGATAGTCTTTCCTAGAAATTGGTTGTTTGTTAAGTTGTCGTTACACAAATGTAACCGTATTATAAATTAAAGTGTAATGAATCTGATAATGTTTTGCTATCCTGTGTGTTAATATATACATGTTGTCGTCTATGTGTGTGCCAAATTTCATGAAAATCGGTTCAGCAGTTTTTCGTGAAAGAGACAAACATACACACACACATCCATCCTCACAAACTTTCGCATTTATAATATTAGTAGGACTATTCTAATATTGAAAATGTTTCCACATTATGTTTTAGTTTTACATATTTTCCACTGAAAGATAATACTAAAACGCTTACGAAGTAAAACAATAAAGTTTTTGTCTGTAAATAATCGTTAATGTCCCGTTTACTAAAACAATGGACTTGATGAATTTCAGCGATATCTCCAGCACTTTGCGGCTCTGTTGACAATCGCTGTAAATGCGAACAATTATTGTTGGAGAAATGCTTTTTTTCTTTGGATTTTAAGTATCGTTTTAAGGTTGATTGTATATAGTGTCTTGTTTATATAAGAACTATACGACGTTGTGTTATATAAAATTGAAAAATAAGATAAAAATCTTTTAAAAAGACGTAGTTGTATTTCAAATGTAGAGAGATGTTTTTTTAAACAAAACTAAACTATGGTTTAAATATTTAAAAAAAAAAAACGTTTTATTTACAAATGTAGAAGAATTGTGTTTATACTTTATACATCTGCTTAGAAGTTAAAGTACATACGTGACACACATTTAAAATGCAAAAAAATATTATCAAGTCAATCAGACATGATAGAGAATATAAAAACAACGTTCAAAGATTCTAAACTAAAGAAATACGTAATTGCATGCGTATTTGCATAAATGTACCCATGAATGAAGCTTACTGAAACCACAAAAAGCATCTTAATTTACCATCAGATTTCCATTTTGTAACCTATCTTTTTCCCAAACACAAATTCCGAATTAGCAAAACAAAAACAGAAATTAATTGACTTGCTCCAAACCATTTTGCTGTTAGCCAATTTCTTTGCATGCACCTGATGGCTGCGAGTTTAATCAGACCAACTAATTAATGTGGCTAGGTTTTTAGGGTTCTTGTGGAAAACTATAATCATTGATGTATTAAGAAATTTTAATTGCAAACTTTGTAGATTATTTGGGTAAAACATCTGTGAAATATGTGGTTAGAACTACAAGACATAATTGTTCGAAATATTTAATGAATTATGATTTATATATAGAAATTCATTATGACAGTATTAAAACACGTTCATCATTGACAAAATTCATGTCTTTATAACTAAGTAAACAATTACTAAATCACATAATTAAATAGCTTTTGAGTGCTTAAATGTATACCTACAGGTATGTCTATCAATAAATAGTCTATACATACCTAGTTATGTTCAATATTTGAAAGCAACAAAATATTAAATTAAGCCAGGAACATAGTTCAATATAGGTACAGGATGGTATAAACACAACGTGAAATAGGTATTATTAAAAAAAACAGATCATTTAAATTTTAAATTACATTACGGAACCCTTCGCTTAATTCCCTCTCGTTGTTGGTCAGTTTAATGCTGACGAAGCAAGCAAATAAAAATTTGTTTTGGCATTTTTCAGGGAAAGATGATTATTTTGTAGCATCGCTCCAGCTTTGTTATTCTGTTAACTGATTGGGAGTACAGACTGCAATTTACTTTTCTAAAGGGCATGAGTTCTACTAAATCGTTGGCTTAATAACGAATTATTATTAATATGGTATATAACTTATATTGAAAAATTAATTGGGGACCGACAGCAGGCACAATATTGACGAGACTCCATCAGGTGGCCGTGAAGTCACGATCTGAAAAAAAAATTAAAGATAAATTGAAGGATTATTAATTTAAGTTTCATTATCTAAAAATGTAGATAAAGGGTTTTATATTTTATTATTCTATGTTTTTATGAGTGTTTCTCAAGCAATTAAAAAATCTCCTCAACCTTCCTTATGTTCATAATATATTGCATGTTAAAGATAATTTACCCCTTACGCAATCAAATCAAAAACAGTTTATGCAAATTGCAAAAATAATTGTTTTCGTGCTTTTACACATACGATATCTGTAAAAATTGGCGTTATTTGCATTACAAAAAAACGTTCGTAATTTTGCGTGTAGGAATTAATATATTTAGAACTGTCTGTATACCCACGTCAATGTCAGTCGACTGTTACAATGAATTATTGATTTTGGCGGGAAAATTTCGCGCCTAATATTTTTCGAGTCACTACCAATATGTTGGTGACTAACTAATTCGAAACGAGGAACGTGAATGTAAAATTCGTAAGTAATTTACGAAATTCGGCGCGAAATGTGAAAATTGCTTTATGCTTGGTCTGCTGGTGAAATTGGTTTATCTAAATATATAATTTTATATGAAAATGTATTTACGTTTGCTAGCAAATTTTATGATAGATATAGAAAAAAGAAAGAACGTCAAAACAGCTATAAGTTATTATTTAGATATTTTTATGTATTTATAATTAAAAATCTCATTACATTAACTACATCTCGTTAAACAAATTCATCACGACTAGAATCTAACACATTACAGTATCATACAATCTTAGATAAGTTTTGCTTTTTTAAAATAGCTCTACCATACTAAAATATTGTTAAATAAACAATAATCTCATCCATAAATCCCGCGAGTTCACTTACGTAGAACTCGATTGTCGCCCGTGAAAATCCATCTATTATATAGGTAATGCGTTATAGAGTAAAACACAAACTTACACAATTTCAAATATTAATAACACAAAACCTTATCCCATATACATTTAAATCTATCCCACTTTACATTGTCGCATTCGATACAACAGTGCTCACTTAGCGATGGGATTGACTGGCGAATCCCATTCACCTGGTGAGGAGCACAGAGCTGTCAATTACAAACAAATAGCTAGCAATCCCACTTTGCTTATCCCATACGTGCTTCAGTGTGTTGGATTTACTGTGAAAGTGATATTTTAAATGGTTTTCTTTATCACTATTTTTCTTACAAGCGAGCTTCTGCTTATAATAAAACTGTTGTGTTATTTAATAAGCGGGTAAGTGAATAAATAGTAAATTAAATAGTAAATTTTTAATATGAAATAATAACACACTATATAAGTAGATATACAACTAATATTATAAATTCTAAAATTTGTATGTTGTTGCTTCTTCACGCAAAACTGCTGAACCCATGTTCATAAAATTTGGCACACATATAATATGTGTATATATAAATTTGAACATAGGATAAATTTTAGGAAATCCCACGGAACGGGAACTATGCGGGTTTTTCATTTACGCGGGCGAAGCCGTCGACAGAAAGCTAGTATATTAAAAGAACGTGTTATAAGAACGTTTGTGTTATATATTTCTAATATTATACAGAGAATAATGCAGATGTTAATATAATGTTAAAGTTGGCAGAAAGTCAAGACAAAAGCGTCGATAACTCATTCGCTGAAAGCTGTGCATTTTATTTACGACTCTGTTGTATTTTGATAAACAAAACAGTGTTACCCTTTCTGATAAAGTTACGACATTTAATTAATTGCCATAATTTATTATTTTATTCTTCAGATAACATCCAACAATATATTTAATAAAGTACCTATTTAATATCAAAGTGAAACTATAGGTGTGTTTAATATATTCAAGAGATTGATGATTATTTTTTTACATTTCGATTAACGATTAATACAAGTCTTTAAGTTATTTAAATATCTTAAATTGCTTCTTCTCACTGCACTGGATTAAAAATGTGCTATTTCGAATTTGTTTTGTACAGCATTTAGCGGAGGTTGTTTCCATTTGCCTCATTTAAAATTATGTAGGTATATATTCGTTTAATATTTTCATTTTTCGGCAATATGTAGTTTTTATTTCATTTTTTCTAAAATTATAACATTCGATTTACTCCTTATAATAATCAGTTATACTTTTTACTAGAGACAAATAAAAGTAACATTAAAATCAGTCCATTTGTAATTGTGTGTAGATTGACCTGACTTACCAAATATTTTTTATAAGCATTGTTCTTTATAAAGATCGTTTAATACATTGATAAAGTCCTTATAAAAATAAATATCTGCAGAAATGTAACATTTTAAACAAAATTATTTATATTTACCAAATAAATACGTTTTTAATTACATTTCAATCAAGCGTTTCATATTTAAGATGGAATTCAATAATATTGACGACTTGCAAGTTCGAAAACCGATCGCGAAATTAAATCTCTTATTAAAAGTGTCAAAGTGACCGGCGAATGAGATTGGAAAAGTTGTTTCTGAACGAAACAGATTTTACAGTTCATTCGATGTACATTGCTCGCTCAGTATGGATTTAATTTTATCAAGTTGGTAGTAAAGAAGCAATGTATTGCTAACAAGCGGGATAATTTAATAAATGCTTTCATAGTGAGGTCTGTAATATCGATGTATAATATCGATAATAATTATTATTGAATGAACAGAGTTGAAGCCGTTTCGGTTAATTGTTTAAGTGATGGAACAAGTTAAGCGACTGTTTACATTTATTAAACAGGCGTATTTAATTTTAAGTCCAACTTTTTGATATTTAAATATTTCTGTATTAATTTATACTTGAAAAATATTGTAGGAAAATGAGAAGTAATTTTGTAATTATTAAGTAATAATTTTACGAGTAAGTCGCGAATATATTTTTTCTATGGTTGAGTTAGATTGTAATTTGAAAAATAATCTTTTATTACATACTAGCTGTTGCCCGCGACTTCGTCCGCGATTACGTCGTTTTAGGTCATTCGTCGTTTAAAAAAAATACGTGACACTTTATTTTTGAATGTTCTTAATTGTCTCTTATAAAATTTAACTACATTAAAATTGAACACTCTGAAAATCTTAAAATCGGAGAAAATTGAAAATCTGAGGAAAACATGAAGGAATGTGATTTAAATTCTACATTACTTAGTATTTCAAATAATAATCTAAATTAAATGTAGATTAACAGTTTGAGCGCACCGTTATAGAATATGTACCTAAGTATTAAATTACGTTAGTTTACATAGTAACAAAACAAAAACACGATGACTTTCTTTCGCGCTCGGTACCACAAACTAAGCATGTTAATGGTACGTGGCCCGCGTCACTTGACCCCCCGCGAGTTCCCCTCCTTTGCTATGCGAAAATACATTCGTCGCCCTGCTGTAGGAAAAATTGTAATACTGTGGCCTGGGCGTTATACACGCCCAGGGAGTTCCTGAGTGCCGATAGACATTTATAACAATCTTATATTAATATCACCATCTTGAGGAAAAGCTACTAATGTCGATTTAAAACTGCATACATACGAATTAACCTGATGAAACATGTTCTAAAATTGTGAAATGAGTTCAGTTTTAAATTCGAGAAATATTGATAATTCTTGTATTCGACTATTCGTTGTAGTCGAATACAAAATATATTTAAAGAAACTTAGGTTGGCCTTCAGGCAAAAGGGATCCTATCAAATGGTAAACTTGACCTTGTATCTTAAAAGTAAGCATGAAAGGACCTTCTGATAATTGTTGAGCACCAAAGGATCATTTGAAACGCACTACTATAAGAGCGAATATTGTCTAAGAACTGTTTAGATTGCACGTCATGTTCCTCTAAAAGTAGTGATTTCAAAGGTTCCGGTTATTCTTCAAACGAAAGCCGACTCCTTACTCCACTTTAAAGCATTACAAAAATAACATACTACGTTAATATCGCCTATACAGAAGATGATCTGTAATCAATTGTGAGGTTATAAGAAAACCCACTTTTATATTTGTCGGACCCCACCACCGAATTCGTAGATTGATCTTCTATGTTTACCTCTAAGTCATTAAGACTATGCGAAATCTGTCTGCAGTAAGAGGGGCCTCTCGCTATTCGTCCGTTTCCAGAGACCGAATAGTTTCAATTCTTAATCTTTCATTAAACAAACTTAATAATCGTTTTTGTCTCAATTAATTGTAATATTCGCGTCCCTACTCTAGTCATTGCTTATGCTCATGTTCATCTTCAAGAGATCGAATAATATTATGGTGCACCCTATCATTTGTCAAACGGTCTTCATATTGAGTAAAAGTTTCAGATTCTCGAGATAAAATGTGACGGCCGTGATCAGCTGTGAGACGTTATACCCTCTCAGTGAAGGTTTCGGTCTCACGGGATAGTACATGCCGTTCGCGGTCAGCTGTGAGCCGCAATTCTCGTTGTGAAGCGGTTTCAGGTTCTCGGCATAACACGTGTTGTTTTCGGCCTAGAGTATACCTCTAACGATTCTTGAGAACTCTTATTTCTCATTTTCTTAGCTTTGCTCGAATTTCGAGATAAAGATTTTTTAGGTGGCACTGATGCATGAAAATAAAAATTGAGTTAAAACGGACTGAGAGTGTTATAGACAAATATAATCAGAAAGCTTCGAACTCCTAAGCTATCGGAAGTTACACGTGTTATTGTGAGTCAACCATAAAAGATAGACATTTATGATGTCGGGAGATATTTTTTATATAATAAGGAGAACATTTCTTTCTGAATACATGATTTCTGTGTAGCTTTAACCATTAAGGTTGCACACGCGACGAAAGCTTAAAAATGGAGTTACTGCTCTGCTCAGGAATATGAAAAATAATTGTACCAAGTTTCGTTTAAATCCGTCGAGTAGTTTTTGTTTCTATACCGGTTATACGGACAAAAATTTTACTGTTTGCTTCTTTGGCATCAGTGTCGATCCCTAATCACCCCGTGATAGTTATTTAGGAAATATATTTCATGTACAGATTTAATATACCTAAGTATACATAATATATTTAGATTCCAATTTCCATGTAACGTTAAATTCGACTATACAATAACTAACAGACAACGCAGGTTACTCTCGTTTCCGTAAGTTGAGGCGGCTACATAATATTCGGTCCTCATAACATCACTTTTAGTGAACGAAATGACAGCGCGGTTTAATTCGATGCCAACACCATCAGAAAAAAGGAAATATTTTTAATTGTGAAAAAATATTATGATTTACACTATTTTAATATAAAATATATGGCTGTGAGTGTGTAAAAATAAATCCAGCTAGTTTCACATCACACTTATGTTTATAATTAGCTATACGACATGAAAATATACATATTAATTACCAAGCAATAATCATACAGGTAAGTACTGAACAAAAGTATTAACAGTCAAAGTTTATTTTTACTAACATTTAACAACACCCATGTAAATGATGAAGAAATGATAATTATCAACGAACTAACCTTTTCTATAATACTTAACACAGCACATTTTTTAAATTATCTTGCTCAACTCTGCTCAAAAATTTGAGGGTTTTGTTGGAACTGTAATGTGTCAAAACTATGATATATCTAAACTACGATACAACTTGCATGCGGAAATGCTCATTACAATCAGTGAATTTAAAGAATAACTAACAACAACTATTCAATTTTATTGAGCTGATGAATATCTTTTGCCTGGAAGAGATCACCGCCGCCTAATAAATATACTGTGTTTTCTTATAAAATCGTAACATAATTTCTTTTATCTACTAAATTTTAATAAATAAGTTCTTTTTGTTATTTTTATCTAAAAATGATCTTGAGCTTATATTAGGCAAAAGTATACATTAACTTTTTATAATTTCAGGACCGCACCTTAAATGGGGTGCTCGGAAAATATGCCTACGGATTATTAATAGAGAAATGATACCTACGTAACAAAGTTATGTTGGTTCCATTTTATTTATAAAATATAATGAAAATGGGCAAATATAAAACATATTATGTAAAATGATTAAAAATAAATAAATGAAGCAACTACGATTCAAAGAAAACATCTTTTTCAGTGTGAAAATGCTCTAAGCAATCCTGGATGATGAGTAGGTATAATATCATGTACTCTCATCCCAGTACGGTCGGTACCTCGATAGCCATAACGATAAATATTATAATCAGATAACAGCAAAGTCAGAATAAAAATCATAACTTGTACATATTATGTAAAATGATTAAAAATAAATAAATGAAGCAACTACGATTCAAAGAAAACATCTTTTTCAGTGTGAAAATGCTCTAAGCAATCCTGGATGATGAGTAGGTATAATATCATGTACTCTCATCCCAGTACGGTCGGTACCTCGATAGCCATAACGATAAATATTATAATCAGATAACAGCAAAGTCAGAATAAAAATCATAACTTGTACATATTATGTAAAATGATTAAAAATAAATAAATGAAGCAACTACGATTCAAAGAAAACATCTTTTTCAGTGTGAAAATGCTCTAAGCAATCCTGGATGATGAGTAGGTATAATATCATGTACTCTCATCCCAGTACGGTCGGTACCTCGATAGCCATAACGATAAATATTATAATCAGATAACAGCAAAGTCAGAATAAAAATCATAACTTGTACAGTTGTGAGTGCAAAATTTATGTTTCATTTGGCAATAACATTTTTTTCGGTACTAAAACGTAGTAGTTTGATATGTGGTTGGCTGCCCCTCCTCTCCTTCCTGAAAAATATCCTCCAAAATTACCCGAGATACTTCCAATGATTGAACCATACGTTGGACATTAACTTCAGTCAAAAATTGACGAAGCGGATGATTACTAATTTCCACTTAATCCTTGCTGCCACTATCTTCATCATCAAATCATCAATTTTCAAGTGTTGTTGTAAAATTGTCAGCAGAAATAGTCTTCCAAAGGCGATATAATTTTATGAACATTGAATCTGTAAATAAAAAATCAAACGTTAATAATTGTAAATCAATAAAAAAAGCTACTTACATATAAAATTTTATCAACAAACTACTGTTCCCAACGCACCTCAAAATCTTGTAAAAGTCAAAAAGAATTCATCATTTTATTATTTCATTCTAAAAGTGTAATATAAAACCATTATAAAACCAATAAAAAACATGAATTGCTATCATTATAAAAATAAATACCTATAAAAGTAACAACTTACCTTTTGTGGGAACGCATGGTGAAAATTCACAAAACACGAAGATTGAATTTGATATTTTTGGTTTTATGACATTTATTTTAATTTTATTTATTTATTTATTCAAATGCTTTATAAATATAAATTTATAAATAATAAATTTATAAAGAATAGAAACATTCGATCACGAAATTATGTGGGTTCGAGTCCCGCCTCGTGATCGAATTTTTTCTATTCTTTATAAATTTATAAAACACGAAGATTAAAAATGTAACCAATGAACACAATCAATATTAGATTAATTGTAATGGTGTCTAGTTTGACTTAAAATAATAAACATCTACCCTCACTTTTAAAAATGTAGTATATTCACACGAAATATAAGCGCACCTTATAGGGAAGGGAAGATATGGGTTAAAGAGTTAAATAAATAACATGATTATATTTAAATTATTAATTTTCAACAGTTGTTCAGTAGTGATAACATGTAAATTGATTTGATTTTTACGAAATCTCATAGATGGCGCTGTTTCAAATTTGTCTTTATACTACTAAATTCATTAAACTGTTTCTCTGCCCAAATTACGTAAATGACATAGTTTTTATTTTGTAAAGCTAGATAATAGCATGGCTTACTCGAAACCAACATTTAAACATGAGTCTTTAGATTGTACGCTGTCGTAGTACACGGAATATGTAAGAAAAATAAAGGTTCACAGCTCCTCCCGCGAAGGTGATATCATGATAATATGTTTAAACTATCCTCACCCGACCTCTTAGGAATCTTCATGCAAAATTTGAAGTAAATCTATGCAGTACTTTCTGAGATTAGCCCGGAAATACATACAGACAAACAGACAAACAGACAAACCGACAAACAGACAAAAATTCTAAAAACTATATTTTTGGCTTCTATATCGATTATAGATCATGGATCAAGTATTCTTTTAAAAAAATATTCAATGTACAGTTTTGACTTTCCTACGATTTTATTATATGTATAGATACTTACAATGCAATAAATTATGTATAACTTTTTTAATAAAATTTCCCTCCACGTCATTTGCAGTTCATTCAAAAATTGTTGGTTAATTTCCCAGATTAATCAAACAGAAACAGAACAATACATGATTTTGTGAAATATTTATAATTTACGAACAAACAGACGTTACACAACACATTTCCTCTGGGGTTGGTCGCATTTGCATATTGTGTTACGGTTCAAGCGAAAATATTGACAAAATTTAATATTCCCAGTATAAATAAAGAAACACTGTTTATTTCCTTGTGTGAATGTAGTTGTATTAAACACAACCACTTTAAATGCTCATACGTATCATTTGAAATATTTTATTATCTATTCACATTACCACATAAAACATGTCGGTTCTAATACCGATACGAGCGTCTATTAGTACTTCTTTTGAGTTTATTTAATTTTACATTTATTTATTCGTATGAAACGTAATTTTTTTACATTGTAATTAGCCTTACATTGTTACGCACAATCAAGGTCTACCAACACAAAGCCTTCGTAAAGTCATGATTGTAGTGGCATTATCAAGGGCAGTATCTGCTCAATTCAACTATACATTACTATATTTTGCTGTACATAATTATGCTTTATTTATTATTACTGTAACATTTACCTATATAAAATGTTAAAACTGATTTAATCTTGGTTCAACTAGGCGTATTTCATATAGGATCACTGAATCGTCGACATAACAATTATCGACACCTTAACATTTTAATAAGTTCCTTATAAATTGTCACTTGTTACCTCATTATTTAAATAAATAACTTACATAAAAAGTTATCGATAGTTATTTAACTTTATAAATGAACCAGCCATTTGAAATTTGCCGAAATTCCAAAGTTGCACGACAACATTTCCATACATTCCCCGCAGACGCCAACCTTGACACGACGTATCTCAAGATAATATCCTCTTTGTTTCAGGTGAGAATACCGAATATTCGAGAAGAAAATGATAAAAAACAGACGCTGGGAGTGTGTTAAGCCGTTTATCAGGACATTGGTTTCTAATGAAGCTTTTTATTTTCTTTGCTTTTGTGATATGCATGGAAAGTTTATTTGTGTGAAATGTTTTTACATTAATATTATATTTTTGTCAATGTTTTACATAACAAAGTTTTATTTGAGTTAGATGACTGCGGCAAGGTTGATTAGGTAAAAACTAAAATTATAAAATGCTCTAAATGAAGCTGTCTATAAATAAAAGCCATTTATTTTTATTCATTGTTTTTATCAAAGTGTGATAACATTTATTATCATAACTTCGTTATATTTCTGTTGCCTTAATATCTGCAATTAAAGTTCAAATATATGTCTGTTTGAAAATTTATTAAAAAGAAAAATATGTAATTGACATATCGTGTAATTAAGGTTATTACGTACAGCATCATGAAGAGTATTTCTCGTCACAAAAACACTACATCACACCATAAAATCCAATTATTTGCGTAACTCTCCAACCTATAAAAAAACTAACAATATATATTTTATTTTCGAAACAATTCAATTAACTTCGATAACCAACAGGCCACACAATATCTTCAATCCAGTCAATATATTTAGACACTCTAGTATAAACACCCGGCGCCATCCTCCTCCCGCAATCCCTCCCAAATGACGTCACACCCACCAACACATGCAAAGGAAAGGTCCTCACACAGTCCACTCTATCCTGCATGTATTGTAAAGGCCCTCCAGAATCCCCCTGGCATGTATCCTTACCACCATTCTCGTAATCACCAGCACATAACTGCTCTTCTGTTATCCCTCTTGACAGAATCTTCCGTCTGATCAGAACCTTCATAGAATTATTGCAAATAGTGTCGTCTACAGCATCTACTTCTACCGCCATAAGCGTCTGGCTTCCGCTCGTCGCGCCAGACCTCGTGGTACCAAACCCTATAGCTGTCAACTTTCTATCAGGGATCGTATCATTTAGTTGCAAGCATGCTATTCTTATATCTCTGCTGAGATTGAACGGTGGGTCAGCTCGCATTAAGGCTATATCATGATATTTTGAAGGTGGTTTAAACCCTGGATGTGCTATTATTTCACCAATGTGGCTCTCCTGCGCTAGTTCCTCTACTTCATCGAATTCAAAGGTCGCCGTGCCGATTCTTAATATTCTAGCCGGACCTTCTATCGGGTCTTCTATGCAATGCGCAGCTGTGACTACCCATTTATCGCTGATGAGAGTTCCACCGCACTTCCACGCTAGTTTGGTCGAGTGATGGCCGAAACCAATGAGCACCATGTGTGGATAGAGGAGTAAATCAATTGGGACTCTAATCCTCTCAGTCGGATGCAGGACATTATGGCATTCAAGCATAGATAGAGCGTAGTTTCTGCAAGCTCGAAACGCTCTTTCCCCGCTTGAAGTCGCTCCAAGAACTAACGCCGCGATAAGTAGGATCGACGTAACACAAATGACCATTTCCCATGAAAAATGTAAAACTAGGCTCCAGTTTTGTGCGCAGTGGGCGCCGCCGCGAGTGCTTATCAATAATTCGTTACGGGGAGTTAATGGTATGTGCATATTAGCTATTAAAGTAATCTCTCCGTTTCGAATGGATTTCGCGCGGTAGTAAGCAATGTTGTAATGTGTTTTTTGCGTTTATCTTGCTCCGCTTGTTTTAATTTTATCTAGTAAATATATGTGCTTGGAGAGTTGTGATTCTTATTTTTGACTTTGGTTTTTATTGAACTTCATATCATTTATGTTAGGTATATTAAAAAAGTTCTGAATGAATTTCGGAGGAATAATATATGGACTCTATTTTAATTTTAATTGGATTATTACATTTGGGAAGCATGAATCATTATCAAATCCATTATGTAGCAAATTGTATTATAATAACTAAATACTATTAAAAATTAAAATACATTAACTAACAATAAAACAACATTTCTCACTGTTTTGTATTTAACTGTTTAATATATTTACTGTTTTGATTAAACATTAATAAATTTAAATGTTTTTTATTTTCATTTTATTTATTTAAAAAGGATAGCCAACAATTGTTAACACTAATTATAGACATACAACGAAAAATACAATTAAACATATCAAATGCAACAATTAATTATAGGCTAACACTACATGCTTTTAAAAAAAACGGTTAAGATTTAAGAGCAAAACAAAAAAAAAATCACTATCACAAAATAACATTATGTTAATGAAATATGTTCGCTTGTCTGTTATATTTCAACGTAATAGCTGGGCAGAATTGGATAGATTCATCTCATTAGATATGCTTAGATTGTTTGTGATAATCAATTAAAATAAATTTATTATGATGATGTAGTATTGATTTATGGTATATTAATAAAATTAACCCTTATATCGGATTCAGCCATGACTTACAAATAAATTAAATTGAAGGAAATTGATAATTCAAGTAAAAGGACATGATATTAAGTTCCTATGTCCCCAAGGGCCCTCATGTTATCAGACCCAGGCCCCATTCGGTCCCTACGGGGCTCAGGGATATCTTTGAAATGCAAATTCTAAGAAATGTGAAGCCAATTCATGTTAGTTATATTTTCTGATTTATTACTTTCAAATAAGTATTTGTTTAAATGCTAATTTGTACATGTTTTATTAGTGACATAATTAATCTATATATGTATATAAAAATGAAACCCGTTTTCCTTGGTCACGGTATCACGCGTGAACGGGTGGACCGATTTCGATAATTCTTTTTTTATTATATTCCTTGAAGTACGAGGATGGTTTTTATGCAGAGAAAACGTAAATATGTACCACAGGCGAAGCCGGGGCGGACCGCTAGTATTTAAAACGTAAGTATTTATACTGAACTTATTAATTATAACAATAACAATTAGATGTTTTGATCTTTTTGTTTGAAATGTATAAACTTATTGAACCAATTTTAAATATTATTTCAACCAAACTACGTGAAATTTCCGTAACCATAAGCTTAATTTGAAAACATAACAAGGTATTACAAAAGTGAAATAACTAATAATTGTTGCAATTATAGATACAAACGATAATAACGTAAATATATTATATCTCGTATTCAAATTACAATGGAAAAAACTTCAAATATAAAATATCCAAGACTCTTGGAAGAATTCATTGAAGTTGAAGATCTATTACGTCATAAGCTAGTTACTTCTAAAGTATGTGAAACTCGAATAAATGTTGAAGAATGACAAAAGATGGCGGCGCGAAGTTTTAATAATCCGATAAACCTTGGAACTTATGTAATGGGAACGGGGCATTCGTATTAATAATCTACTTTACTTGGGACTTTCAATGTTTGCGTCTAAAATCTAAAAATATAAATTGTTTGGGGAAGGTGTAATTATTGTTATGTACCGACATAATAATTAAGAAATTACTAAAATTTTTGATAATTGCCGATCTTACAACTAATATTAGCGTCAGAATGAAACATTATTGCAAAGTAATAAATATTCATTATATATTATGTTTAAAATGTATTTACATAATATAATTATTATTGAATTCTATATACCTACCTATCTATTCTGCTACGAGTTATGTTCAAATGAATAACCAAATCTGACTCCTAGAAACTTATCATTTTTCGAAGATGGTTAAACGATCAGCAATAGTACAAACTAGCTGTGTTCTGCGGTTTCACCCGCATTGTTCCGCTCCTGTTGGTCTTAGCGTGATGATAGATATATAGCCTTCCTTGTTAAATGGGCTAACTAACACCGAAAGAATTTTTCAAATCGGACCAGTAGTTCCTGAGCTTAGCGTTTTCAAACAAACAAACAAACTCTTCAGCTTTATAATATTAAGTAGGTATACATTTGTTATTAAGTTAAAACAAATACGTTTTTCCTGTTCAATTGCTTGGCAATCCATATTTTACGCAGATAATAATCTTCATTAACCATCCAATGCTGTTTGCGAGACTAATAAAAGAAAAATAAGAATATTTCCTACAACGGTTGCTATGCCAGAAAAAAATGACGCAAATTTTGCCTTCATTTCGTGGATTATTTTTTTGAACGATATCCTAAACGGTTGAGTGATATATTAATAACTGTTAACTTGTTATGCCCCGCATTTTTACTCGCGAACAAAAAGTTTTATTCTAAACTTTTATCTCATATGTAAATATTTAATTTCAATTTTCAATCCTTTGATTTTTACAAAAAATACTTCCTGATATTTATCCCTGGTCTTCATATATTTTCACTACAAATTTCATCCAAATCGGTGCTATGATTTAGCCGTTAAAGCCATACACAGACAAGCTTTTGCATTCAAAAGCTAGATGGATTGTAAGTTGACACATAGACATAGATAAAAATAAAATTTTGAAGCTTATTTTTGTAACTTAAAAGAATTTAACTCAATATTGTTCCAATGCAACGGTTGGCTGAGTAGACGCGAAAGAATCTTGAAGTATTCATGGAGGGCCGTGATCCCTCACTTTGTATGCTGCACTCGAGCTTGGAGCGTTGACATCCATGTATGTAATCGCTTAAAGTCGTAATGCACTTTTATATTTGATCTAATGTTGTTTAGATGTTTTAAAAAAAGTTTATTTAGCTTAAAAATACATCAACAATCGGTTACTCAAAATTTATAAGTAGGTACATAATTTTTTTACACAACCTATTGGCTTACCTATTCTTTTCGTACCTGCTCTATATTTCTATAATAGAGTGTACCTATATATTCTTTATTAATAAATTATTTAACTGTAAAATAAATTAAACAAACAAAAGCACTATTACACATAAAGCTCTTACAGTTTTATCAAAATATCATACACACAATATTCATCCATTTTATTGTACTACATTTCAACTTGATATAAAATATCTCCATATAAATAATACATTTGGCTACATAAACTGCGAACTTGTCTAAAAACGCAAGCACAACACAAAGTTAGTCCACATAAACCCTTTAGGTGTGAAATTTCAACAACCCTTTGTGGTCCGAACTTGACTTGCTCTGCCCTGCGGCGCTCCTTTGATGTTAGACAATGTATCCTTATCAAAAATGATATGATAATTAAGGTATATTATATTATAATATTACAATTTAAAACTTTTTTTTTTAATATTCGTGTTAAAATGCGTTAACATCTTAATTTTTTTTTTTATACAACAACCGACAAAGGAGCGGGCGGTGTACTGATAAAAATGATCGCCGCCGCCCATGAACAATTGCAACGTTAGGTAACTTTGCGATTAACTTTAATATTACTATTGTTACATTAAGTATACGTAGATTTTTAATTTATTAAATGGTAAATCTCAATAGAATCCGTATATTTGTCACTTATTCGTCCGTTCGTTTATTTATCCATATAGTACAAGATTCTTAGCATTTACAGATATAGATTTGATTTAAGATTATATACATTAAAACAATTATTATTAACATATAAGTCCCATACAAAAACAACCTTCTTTCATTTCCCATTTTACATCAAAGGATGTTTATAAAACGTTTGAGATCGAGTTATCAACATTATCCTTTTTTATAAAGAAATATCCGTAATATTTGTTGAATACAAGAAGTAATTATAAAAGTTAGGTAAGGGCACGTTGCCATGGCAACCGCGAGAGAACGAAAATTGAAACTTTGCGCATAATTAGAGGGTTGATTTATAGTGATACTTGTCAAGTTTGGAAATCGGTTAATTTTAGTTATGAATCTGTTGTTTACATTGTAATAATGGCGTTGGATTTATGTATAAATCATTGAATGTTCTAGTCATGTAATACTCTCATTCGAAACCAATATATCAATTGATATTAATGCTATGCATATAGCATATAATGGTTATTAGGAATATATAAAACAGTTATTTTTAGAATATTAAATATTAATATGTCGTTTCTTAGACAGTCATAAGAATTAAAACAATATTCTCGACATTTTCCATGAATATTCTTTACGTTTATAAAATCCCTACCAAAATTATGTGCGAATTATTAAATACAAATGTGATTTGACTGTCTGTTTGTTCACGCCTAAACCACTGAACCGATTTTAATTAAAATTACTACACGATAAAGTTAACATTTTTGTCAAGAAAACAAAATTAAAAGCTAGATGGAAATATTATATGTACGGCTATCATGCTATGACTTGAAGTGCGAGCAAAACCGCGGGCGAAAAGCTAGCATGTATTATCAACAACCTTTGTAGAGCTTTGTTCAGAGGGATTTGGTTTGACTCATTTAGAATTAGTTTATTTAATGTTGTGAGTTAATCGTTTAGATGTAGCTTAAACATTTAATATACTTCAGCCTAGCTTAAAGTATTTGAACTAGTTTAAACTGTATTTTAAACTGAGTTTGTGTCATTTACTTTTGTTGGTTAATTAAAGCGTTCTTTTAGTATAGAAGTTGTATAAATATAACAATATATTACGTATTATATATAAAGAATCAATTTTCTACGAAAAAATGTAACTTTCATGTCTTTCCATCCCTTGTTCATTCTATTTTGATAATTTTGGGCCAAAAAATCATCATTTTTTTATATACATATTTTATAAATTTACTAGCTTTCTGCCCGCGGCCTCGTCGGCTTTGTCTAAACTGCTACCTAAAAAATTATATACTAAGACCTTCCTCTTCAATCACTCTATTAAAAGAAGCGCCATCATAATCCGTTACGTAGTTTTAAAGATTTAAGCATATATAGAGACTGCAGAGAAAACGATTTTGTTTTATACTATGTAGGTAGTCATTTATCATCCCTTAAATAATAATATAATCAGACATCTAGTTCATATTAATTTCGTAACAAACAAACAATCAAAATTTTCCTCTTAATATTTTATTGTTCAAGTTAATCTATACTTATACTTATAATATTATAAAGAGGAAAGGTTTGTTATTATGTATGTATGTATGGTTTTCACGCATAAACTACTGGACCGATTTCAAAAATTCTTTCACCATTAGAAAGCTGCATCTTCACTGAGCAACATAGGCTATATTGCATTTAAAAAAAATTAGAGATCCTTACCAAAAATGCAATAATGTAAATTCCTTAATACAAATTCTGTCATCGCGTGCGCTGCGGAATCTATTCCTTGAAGTACTAGGATGGTTATTATGAAAAAAAACGTAAACATGTAGGTACCACGGGCGAAGCCGGGGCGGACCGCTAGTATAGTTATAAAGCACTAGAGTATAAAATCAAAGGTCCAATAACAATGTACGACACAGCCGATTGTAGTAATTAGGGTTGTATGGTATTTCATTATGATGGAACAATCGCAATTAGATTGGGAATTTGTGTCGGCTAATTTGTCACGCCGGCGGGAATAAGCGGACTGGAAACGATGCGGTTTGCACGCTTCTGTAGTTGTGTGATGTTAAATTAATAGTTTTTTTTTTTATTTTGACATGATTTTAATAACTGTGTTTAAAGCTGTATTCTGTTCAATGACAAGTTGTTTTCAATTCTTATAGTGTGAAGATTTTTAAAGCTATTCAATGAGCTAGTTTTCAATTTTAATTTGATTCGATCGAAAGAATATTATTTCTTCTCTATTTATTTATATAATATTTTGAAAGGCTAACCTTTTTAATAAGTTTTCATACCTTCATCTACATTTATTTATTTATTGATCTAGATTTGTCATAGAAGGATTTTTCAATCGTCAAAATACGGAACTAATATACTCACGAAAGAAAGCAGTTTATACGGAGAAATGTCGGCAAGAGACTTACTAGTTCAGCAACTATTTAATAATAATCTGTGGTTCATCTACCATAAAAAGCGTAAAGGCCTAATATTATGTAATTATCTGTATTTTCCGTAATAATGTACTTAATAAAAATACCTGCTTAGTGTATAATCAGCCTTAATTACATCAGAACTCCGCCCCATTGTTTTATGGGAGTCTTGACAGGAAACGAATCGATAGCTTCCCGTCGAAAGCCCGTGTTGTGGCCACTATTCATTTATTACATTATCCACGGGTTTTAATTGTATTTTTTATTTATTAACTGTTTTTGTGTAGATTTGTTAAGGGCCCTTAGTAGGTGAAAACGGAAAAATGGACTGTTTTCTATGAGCTATAATTGAAAATATTGAAGTTTTTTCGCACTGAAATTTCTAATATGTATTACAGAACGTATGTGTGATGGGATGACTGTTTCCAAAACACGATTGGAAAAATTTTGCTCGATAAAAAAAATTCCTGAAGTTACCTCTAAAATATCATATAAATTCTCATTACAACTGTATTTTACGATAATAATTCGTATAAAATCACAAATACATAGGTATTTACCTTCTCGATTTCGTGACTGTTTTAGATTTAGAAAATACTAAATATTTTCATTCACTTTTTGATAAAAATGTGAATGGCGCTTACGATTTTCAGTTTCGAGCACGTTGATTCCATACTAAACGCGGACCCCCTCACCGCTTACCTCAGGCCCGAATAGCTGAATTTTCGCTGACCGCCTAACCCCCCTTAAGGCTAGTTGGATAAACGCCTATTAAATTGGCGTTAAACCTACTTGTCTGTTTTGAGAGTTTTTGTTACAATAAAATTAGCAACTCCTAAACTACAAATAGAAAACATCTGATTTCTACTACAGGATCACAATTTCACAATGGATTAGTGATTATAGAGCTTAAAATAAATATTTTCGTTTGTAGGTTTATCATGCGATTCAAAAAAAATATAAATAAATCTTGTATGTTATCCTCGATACACAAAAAACTTACTTCAGTATTTCAAATAAAACATATAATAAATAAATAATTAAACTGTAAAAAAAATATATTATAATATCAAAATTCTAATGACAGACGGACGGTAACATCGTGTTTATATATAAATGGCTCTAACGTAAAACAATACCTGAGCGTACAGCCGGACATGCCATTATTTATATATACGTAGTGGAAATCCAAATGAATAGGAATTTGTGTGGAAATCTACATGATTCCGCAAAACATTAAATTTGCGCGTTCAATTTCAGTTGAAATAATATTAAATTGAGCTTTGCTTGCGATATTTGGAAATCCAGATTTGGTGCAGGTCAGAGCGCGTGATTATATGGGACCTGTGTGATTGTTAGTATAGTTGGACTGTGTTTACGTTGTATATTAACAGTTTTAATAATAATTAAAGATATAGATAATATATTTTTAAGATAGAATAATCATGTAGACAGTGGATTTCAAATTACTGTGCATTGTAGTCGTACAGTCGTTTATTCTTCTTTCCCCATAGTCGGGTATAGGCCTCCTCATGTTTTTTCCACTCTTTACGGTCGTATAGAAGTCTAATTGAACAAATAAATGTTTGAGTTTGAGTACATATACATTGATATTATTTTATTATACAAGTACATCGTTAATTTCAAATGTGTTAAAAGCAACGTATTTCTCATTTATTTAATAATATTAAAATTATTATTCACAGTTACAGGATATATTAAAAACAGAAAACTTTAACATAAAATTTATGATTTTTATTTATTAACTAGGTACTATAAATAGTAAATGTCTACAAATAAATATAGAAAAATAGAAATATCCGTTTGTTTCGACACGTCCATACTGTAAAACATCAAAAGCTGTCATTACGACATGCGAACCCGCCACGTGTTGTCTGTCTGTCTGCAAATTATAAGCTAGAGAAATATAGGAATAACCTGGTAATGCACCCTTTTATTATTCAAATACATGACTATGATGGTTTTTACTAAGAAATATAAAAATATCTAGTAGGTATATTGTAGGTTACAAACACTCAATTATATTATTTATTTATTCAAGACGATTAATTTTAGAAGCACTTTTTAACCGACTTCATGTATTGTAAATTATAATGCGTAGAAATAATAATTTGCTGTTTCATAAAGCAGCGTTTTCTACAGACAGAGTCGGCGAGAAATAACATTTTCAAATACGTAATGAACTTTGCATGTTTTACACGGTCAAGCTGCATTGGAAATTCAGTCATTCGAATTTCTCAAGTACCTACTCGCAAATACTACTACAATATATTTATATTTATTTACATATTTCAATAATTCTCTACTTTCGCGTTAATTACATCATTACTGATTAAAGCTTGTTAAAAGCCTTGTTTAAAGCTCTCAAACAACGGCTTTTTAAATATTTTTTTAATTCTAGTAAATTTTGTTAAATCTACTACTAACTAGTAGCTAGCTAGCGTGGCTCCGCTCCTGTTGGTTAACGGGATGATAATATATAGCCTATAGCCTTCCTCGATAAATGGAATATCTAACACCGAAAGAATTTTTCAAATCGGACCAGTATTTCCTGAGATAAGCGCGTTCAAACAAACACAAACAAACTCTTAAGCTTTATAATATTATATTATAGATTATATATAAAGTTTATCTATATCAAAAATAGACAAGTAACGGTAAACCATCTGTCCCACCTGACTTTACCCCACTGAATGGCCCCAAATTTGTTTGAACAGCTTTTAATCAGCGACCAGGAACGGCGCGACCGCATTGCGTGAAATGTTAAACATATTATTATAGTTAGATATGTAAATACAGTTTTCTGTCTGTTTCAAAATAGAAAGGTTACTCATGTTTGAGTGACACTTATTAGAATAAATAGCTTAAAGTTGCACTCAACCACGACTCAACTGTCGGGTTAAGCAGCGTAAAGCACGGTCAGTATATAGATGGGTGTAGGTATTTTATCGTTTGGAAGCGTAAAAAAAACTTCGATTTAATAAATAAAACATTTATTTAATTAACATGTACGAACTAACATAATTGAAACATCTCTTGTTCATTGTAAATTCCATTTACATTCTACTAAGCTAACATTTTAATAAAACAACACAGCTTTTTTCATTTATTTAGTTCAAAAATGGTTAAACGATAAATCTAGACATTTTTGTTGTATCTAGTTCAAAATGTTGACGGCTCATTTATAGCAGTCTTTACTTTTAAACTTACAAATAATTAACAATCTCTAAGGCTTTATAATTTACTAGCTGTGCTGCGCGGTTTCACGCGCATTGCTCCGCTCCTGTTGGTCTTAACGTGATGATAATAGCCTATAGCCTTCCTCGACAAATGGGCTATCTAACAGCGAAAGAATTTTTCAAATCGGACCGGTAGTTCCTGAGATTAGCGCGTTGAAACAAACAAACTCTTCAGTTTTATAATATTAGTATAGATTTATTTGTAGAAGTTTCTATGCTATCTCCACCCTTTCCTATCTTTTTTCTTAATAACACACGACTCGGTCTTGGCCGCTCCACCACGCGGAAAATGAAAACTAAATAAAAGCGGCTTCTCAAATATTGGCGAACATCTGCTATCAAAACTTTACGCGACCTGATGGTTCCGATCTAGAGTACTGGATGGTGCATGTGTATTATTAATTTTTACAGATAATATGTACATTCCTTGAAGACGATTTTCAATATTCATGGTTTCCGCTGTTATCTGTGAAGTGAGAAAAGTTAGTATTATTATCTAGTATTGTAGAAATAAAAATTATTTGTTTGTCAGTAAAAAATATATATCTACTTAATTGGAAATTATCGGGATTCATGCTGAAATAAAAGTTTTAAATCGTCTTCGATTTAAACTTTAATCAATACTTCAATATCGGACTTCGTGATAAAAAAAAATGTTACTTCTATTTAAAACGTTTGCCATCAATATCAATAACCAGTGTTTACCAGTGAATTAACTATATCCTGCACTACTACCAAATAAACTCGAATTTATGCACTATATATCTACTATATATGTTGAGATTAAAGTGAAAGACTAAGTCTAAATTACCACATAAGCTTCTTTTTATCCGTACGCAAGTACAACCGCGGTATAAGTATAACTCTAATGCACAATAAAAATTAAAAACAAATGCGTTAACTGTAAGTCACATCTAGACATGTATCGCCCCGTGGATCGTCCCGGGGCCCATCGCACAGTTATTGCTTCTCAGAGTTGCGACGATTTTTTCATATATTTTCCGTCGGTTACGACCTGTTATATCGAGGGGCCGTGACAGACAATTTTCTAGATATTCTTTACTTTTATGTTTAGGTTAGGTCCTCGCTATAAATATTTCTTTGATCTTTTTACGCACTTAAAATATTTTCTTTTTGTATCTGTGTATTTTCGTGATATTTGCTTTGGTTTGGAACGAATTAAGATTCGGTTTCTTAATATATTATCTTATTTATAATAATATTGACGTGTTTTTTCTACGGATAACTAAAATAACTTTTTATTTGTAAGATAAATATGTAGGTACATTTTGATTTAATATTTTTGCAGATTATTTAAATAATTTTATACAGTTACAATTTTTAAGAACAGAATCGCAAAAGAGAGTTGTCCTGTCTAAATATAAAAACTTACGATTAGATTTCAATGACTGAACATTGAACGTTAAATATGAAAAGGAATATCTCAATAAAAATTCATATTACGCTCATAATCGTACATCAAGTGTGTAATCTAAAACTAAAAGACCCTAATCTATTCATTCGAAAAACTAATAATCGATCTATATAGAGCTGATAAAACCACTCTCATTTGAAATTATTATTACACACGTGTTCGTTCCCCTATTTTTGTACTGACGAGGGCAAATGAGTTTTTTTACTAAATTGATTGCATAATAAAGTATCATACGCACCGCTCATAATAATTTGTAATTCGATCGGTCGGCCATTTTGTGTCGCATGACATGACTGGAGCGGAAACTCATTTTCAGCGCAGGTTGGTGCTGAATGTTAATTTGAGTCGAAAAAATGCTTTTAAAGGCAATTTTAGATGAATGTGAGCAAATTGACGTGGCAGTCTATGAATAAATTATTGTATTGGGTGATCATTTTGCACTTTTTTAACACATTTACGTGATATATTAACGACATAATAATTGAATGTCTTTAAAGGTACAAACGCATATAGATGCGTATCCATAATTATAGAATTATAAACAAAACTGTCAAATAATATTTACGAAAAGAAAATCTTACTTATTTTGTGAACGAGAAGTTTTTTGAGGCCTTTATTAAGCATGCCTTTATTTCACTCATTAATCGTGATCGGACATACAAAAATAGATTATAGTCCGAAAACATACTTTTTAGTTTTTACCGAAAACGCGAGTGAAACCGCAAGATCATCTAGTGTAAAAAATTGTATTGGTTTTACTAGTCTTAGATTTAATAGGTTTTCCGTATTTCTGTTATAAACAGAATGCATTAGACTCGGATTGAGTTGTGTTGAATATTTTATTGCCTACTTGTTGACGAATAGTAATCGTGGCTTATGCAATACTTCTTAGATGAATTAGATTGTTTATGAATAAAATATTACCTTGTTTATAAACACTCTTTCAACTTTATAGTCTACTAGCTTACCGCCCGCGGCTTCGCCCGCTTTGTCTAAAACCTAATAAATTATATACTAAAACCTTCCTCTTGAATCACTCTATCTATTAAATCCGTTAAGCGTCAGATAGACTAGAGTAGATAATTTTTGAAACAAAAAAAATCGCAGTCGGATGAAACCCATTAGACAAGGAGGGGAATATGATAAAAATGTAAGGAAAAATAAATTACGGTCAATCCGATTTCGGGAAGCGGGAGGGGGGAGCTTTTAAGAGAAAAAATGGTTTCTCTCGATTTCCGACAAAACTACAAGTCCTATAGAAAAAAGTTCAATGGCAAAGTTGTAGGTAATTAAAAGTTCTACAACTTTTGTATTCACAATTTTTTCACATAACCTAAAAATTTAGGTGAAAAATTCAAAAAACCAAGTTTTTGGTCTTTTATTTCTATCTACTTCAAAATTTATTTTTTTTCTACGAAATTTGGTGGAAACTTACTTTATTATGTCCCAAATACACTGTAATTTATTTGATTGAAAATATTTATTTTTTCGCCTTATTTTGAATTAATACCAAAAAAACAACCTAATTTTCAATCGAAAAGTCACCCGTCAAAATATCAGCTTTTTTCAAAAACTTGGAGTGCCTTTTATTCATTGAAATCTCTACTTTCATATGGTGTAAAAAAAATAAACACCACCATAGTAAATGTTCCCAGGAAATGCATACAAACAGTCTGAAAATTAGCTTTTACTAAATCAGGCACACTTCTCGAACTACCTGAAATGTTTTTATCGACATCATTTTGCTTTTGAATATGCTGTAAAATATTAAACTTAGAACAGATAATTATTTTTCTTTTGAAATATTACTGAAAAGCCCATACAAGAGAAGATATAGAGTTCAAGAAGTGTGCCTGATTTAGTAAAAGCTCATTATCACACTGTTTGTATGCATTTCCTGAGAACATTTACTATGGTGGTGTTTATTTTTTTTTACACCATATGAAAGTAGAGATTTCAATGAATAAAAGGCACCCCAAGTTTTTGAAAAAAACTGATATTTTGACGGGTGACTTTTCGATTGAAAATTAGGTTGTTTTTTTGGTATTAATTCAAAATAAGGCGAAAAAATAAATATTTTCAATCAAATAAATTACAGTGTATTTGGGACATAATAAAGTAAGTTTCCACCAAATTTCGTAGAAAAAAAATAAATTTTGAAGTAGAAATAAAAGACCAAAAACTTGGTTTTTTGAATTTTTCACCTAAATTTTTAGGTTATGTGAAAAAATTGTGAATACAAAAGTTGTAGAACTTTTAATTACCTACAACTTTGCCATTGAACTTTTTTCTATAGGACTTGTAGTTTTGTCGGAAATCGAGAGAAACCATTTTTTTCTCTTAAAAGCTCCCCCCTCCCGCTTCCCGAACTCGGATTGACCGTAATTTATTTTTCCTTACATTTTTATCATATTCCCCTCCTTTTCTAATGGGTTTCATCCGACTGCGATTTTTTTTATCTTTTCATTATTTTCAAAGGCTTCTACCCCAGTCTAAGAATCCGTTGCGTAATTTTAAAGATTTAAGCATACAAAGGGACATAAGGACAGAGAAAGCGACTTTGTTTTATACTATGTAGTGATTTATGTTATTTTTATATGATACAATAAAAACATTGCTAGTCAATGTATTTTTTGCATTGTCGTTGTATATTAAATTATTAATTAATATTTTAATATACTTTAATAATTAAATTGTTTATGTTTATAAATCAGGAGGTTAAGATTTTAGAAATTCTAAAAAGTTAAACGGAACTAGATGTATTCCAACTTAGCTCAGAACTTAGCTGGCTAACTTAATCAAGCAAGTTTGATGTGTGGAGTTTTAATTAAATACTTAGCTGTGTCACTTTAAATTAATAATAATATAATAGTTTAAACGTGAGATGCATATAGTGACATTTAGAAAACGTAATTATTTTAATCAATGATAGTCAATTTATCAACTAACTTATTAAGAAAACATTATTGTTTATCTGTATTTAATATAGAATGCTGACTAAAAGATATTCGTATAGGTATTTCGTATTTAGATAACTAATTATTGATAATTGCTAATTAACGCAATAAATCAATCTACAGATGACAGACTATTCATGTATTCTTTTAATTGTTTGTCAATAAATAGGTACCTCTTCTTACTTCCTAAAACCTTCCTCTTGAATCACTCTATCTAATAAAAAAGTGCATCAAAATCCGTTTCGTAGTTTCAAAGATTTAAGAACAGAGGGGCAGAGAAAGCAACTTTGTTTTATACTGTGTAGTGATTATTTTAAGATCTATACGTACATTATGTATATAAGTGTATAATACTATTTATCATATACCTTGCAATTTCCAAACTTAACAACCACATCTGGCCTTCAAAACAAAACCCATAGATGCAAGTTACCACATGTTGTAATGAAAAATAAACAACACAGTTGATTTAGGGTCCGCACACAATGGGTTACCCCTGGATAAGAATAAAGGGGTTTGGGGCAGGGGCCATGGGACATGCATCGACGCAATTCGGGGGCAATTTGTTATGGCGATTTTGTGGCAAATTGATTTATATGCAGCTTATTAGATAAAGTTTTTATTTATGTCTGAAACTTTTTAGTTATTGGTTTGATTTCAGTAAACATTTAATAGGTTTAATTATCATGTATGTGTTTTGAAGTGTGTTTTCAATGTTGATTTTCGAATCTAAATATGAAAATTGCCAATCTATACCTACTCATATTATAATATTAGTATAGAGCTGCAGTTTGTTTGTTTGAACGCGCTAATCTCGGAACTACTGGTCCGATTTGAAAAATTCTTTCGGTGTTAGATAGCCCATTTATCGAGGAAGATTATAGGCTATATATCATCACCCCAAGACCAATAGGAATGGAGCATTGCGGGCGAAACCGCGGGGCACAGCTAGTATATTGATAAAAATAATGATAAAAGCTTGTAACATTACATCAGTAATAAAAACCTTCTACTGTATATATTTATACTGATACAGAACATATTCATTGTAAAACATAGAGTTACGACAAACATAGTTTTACTCTATGAATAAAAATGTAAACAAATCAAACTGCGTATATTCGCTTCACAAAAAGTTGAAAAATTCAGTAGTATTTTCCTTACGGGAATACAAAAAGCATTATAATGAAATGATATTACATGTATATTAGAAAATTTATCATATAAATTACCTATTATTTATTTTCATATTATGATAAATATATGAAAATGATGTCTTAAAAAAATAATATTATAAGAAATATATTCTGATAGACATTCAGATGTTTTCAATTACAAATAAAATAACATAACAGTATTGTAGATGGAACAATACTTCGATATTGGAGGCTAGCGGTTCGATTCTTGCGGTCAAATAACTACGGTGAAATATGATTGAGTGCACATAGGCTCAGTGGATGAAGCGCCATCATATTTTATATAAATAATAAATATAGTTTAAAAAATAAAAACCACATTACGATAAGTGTACAAACTACAAAGTTTGAATTAAATCTGTATGTTGGTTCAAATAATAAAGGATCATATATTATACAAACTAAATAGCTTCACCCAAGCTAATAAAAGCGTGTAAAAAGTAAAAATCCTGTCTGAAACAGGCTTCGCTCACAGTGATAATATAACTTAAACCGTTAAAACAGAAATAGAACATGTCTGCATCTCACTATTCTCTAATATGTGAAAGAACAGATTCAATTAAAAATAACTTACGCGAAATCGATTTTAAAACGTCCAACGCACGCTATCGCAGCTGAAATTTAAATTTAAATTCCGAAATTAGAACCATACAATAATCCACCAATAGAAATAGAGAACGTAACAGAATCAAAATGGATTCTTTATTTGAATAAAGAACATTTGGGTTCGAAATTCGAATTCGAATTTGGAATTCTCGACTAGTTCTGTTTATTTAGTGTTGCGTCGTGTTGAAGTGAGTCAGTTAAAAGGATTTCGTCTGCGTCCAATCACGACCCGATGCCTCGTCATGACTTGATGTCGATTAGTCACTGGCGCTACGTACTGGCTACGTTTATAGTACAGTTTTGGCTGTGTTATATTACGTTTGGGATAGTTTGTTTTGATATTACATGTTTATTTATGTATCAGTTTTAATGTTTACACATAACATATTCGTAAACCGATACAGAAAATGGCCTACGTAATATTTTGATTTTTTTTTAAAGTTCTCTGTTTTCTTATTGAAGTTTTAAATTATGTTAATAAATAATACATTTACACAAGTTGATGTGGTGGTGAGGCAACAGTTATGGGTTATATTATTCTTGGATGATTTAATCATATATTTACCAGTAAAATATAACACATTTATTCAGCATAGAGGCTACGTTGTATACCTACCTATAAAGCTATTGTTTTTGACATTAGTTACTAGCGCCAGCCAACCAAACGAAGCACAATGTCTGTCAAGAGACGAAATGCGATTTCGGCCGGCGACTGGATTCTCGCCGGATTGAGTATTGTTTGAGCGTTAATGAGATGACTCCCGCTCCCGCTTCGCTTTCTCCCGCCCCGCTTCGCCCGCTTCGCTGTACAAAACTCGCCGCTTGATTTTCAAAGCGTAGCTAATGAATGTCGATTCGTTTGATTCGGCACTATTTCAATTTTGTTTTCATTGTTGTGGGTTACTTGAACGGCGCGGTGAATTGCTAGCGTAAGTAGCTGGTAGGCAATTGTTTTAATGAATAAATGAATGAATATTGTAAATGATTCTGTGCTTCGAAAGTGTTATTTTAAAATTGTTCGTTATTAATTTGCTGCGTTTGATTGGATATTACTTACATATTAAGTATTTTTGATAGAAAAATAATAAGTCAGCAGATAACTGTGTTTGTGTTACTTAACACAAACACACACACACCGTTATTTTATTAATTAATATACTTATATTAATTAATAAAATAACGGTGTCGCTACTTAATAAATACTTACATAATAACAGTATGAAAATCATAACACGAATAATATAAAATCTGTGTATTATTGAAATATTGTAACATTATTATGTATATAAATGCACATAACATTTATTAGATAAATTATCCTCACATCGATTTAAGGTACTTTAATTAATCAAATTACTAGTCTAGCTATTTTCGTAATAACATAATTCTAATCTAATCTATTATCATTTAAATTATTGTAATGAAAGCACACGAAGAACTGAATATTGAATCATACATTTAACAGAATTGGATTTTATATGAAGATAATTCTTGCATTAAAAATAATTGAAATCAAGAAAATATCACTATCGCAAAATACTTCAAAAGTAAACTCAACATAATATACTAAAGCTAAGGAATTATAATAATACAGTTATTAATTAAATATACAGCAAATAATATGAATAATCTTACAAAATAAACAAAGAAAACAATTACCTTCATATAAAATTATTCGAAACAGAATAGCGTTATAATAATCCATCATATTTTATCAGATTTTTACGCCGTTATAGATATACAGTTTAAATTTCCAAAATTACACGACTCGACAAAAAAATTTTCGTTCTTTGTCCTAAAGTTTATACTATTATTTTCCAGTTAGTTATGCACAAAAACGAAAAGAAAATACCTTTTTTCGGTATAAAGTTTGCTTTTGTGATAGTTATAATAATAATACTCATTTTTCAATTTTTTCATAAATTTTAATTGATTTTAATATTTTTAAAAAGACCACGCGGTGAGAGTGGGGTGTTAACGTTTACAATATGCCGCTAGATGGCACCCGAGTGATAAACAACCATCAGGTGTTATTTACAAGCCCAGAATAACTTAAAATGTCGTCACGAAAGTGCAAATACGATGCTGATGCATTTTGTTTTATATGTGGTCAATTTATTAAAGTTCGAGACGTGAAATATGAACTAAAGACATCTCATGTTCTCTGTGAAGCCTATGAAGCATATTTTGACTGTCCTGTACGGAATCAACATAAGCCATGGGCTCCACATGTTGCTTGTAGTTATTGTAAAAGGTGTTTGGAAGGTAAGGCAAATTACAAATTTTAAGGCCATGGGCTGCAGGATGTCATTAAAAGTACATATGCTGCATGCTCATTTGGATAAATTTAAAAACAATATGGGAGCCTATTCCGAAGAGCAAGGAGAACGTTTCCATCAGGACATCATGAATTTTGAACAACGCTATCAAGGCCAATACAATGAAAACATGATGGGCGACTATATTTGGGGTTTATTGAGAGAAAGTAGCTATGAACATAAAAGAAAAATTAAAAGTGTGCACTTTTAAGTTATTTCCCACTTTTCTGTAAGCTAATTTGATAGTAAAACTTAATAAAAATAATAAACATTTTTATTTCAATAGTTTTATTTTCAATCAAAAATTAAAATCCGAGATTTTTAAAAATTTCGTTCAATCAGTCTTCTAAGCACAAAAGCAAAGTTTTTCATGCCATATATTTTTTTTCCGTCTAATTACGACCTAAACTACCAAATTTAATGCTTTGCAATCAAAGTCAAATTTCATGGTGACCCGTTGTTATTAAACATATGTTTAATTAATCGATGGAATTAGCATCTCCATCATTGTTTAAGTTGACAGTAACTGATCGTTGGTGATTATCAAACTATGTTACTTAAAAGAGTGGCATTTATATAAGTAAGACTGTGGTTTCTAATAGAGAGTTGGCAATTTAAATTTTAATACATATCAATAAACTAGATTTCCGCCCGCGGCTTCGCCCGCGTTTGCAAAGGAAAACCCGCATAGTTCCCGTTCCCGTGGGATTTCCGGGATAAAACCTATCCTATGTGTTAATCCAAGTTACCCTTTATATGTGTGCTAAACTTCATTGTAATCGGTTCAGTAGTTTTTATGTGAAAGAGTAACAAACATCCATACATCCATACATCCTTACAAACTTTCGCCTTTATAATATTATATATTAGAATATTAGATTAATAAGGAAATTTACAAGCTAAGGTTTTTGTATTTAAATTATGACACTAATTTTAGCCCGTACACACTTAAATTTCAAATGTAAAAATCATATAGTATAACCACCTTAAAAAACATCGATGTATAAAAAATAAAGAAATATAATATCCGCTTCACTGCGGAACCCTAAAAGAAACTATAGTATAATCGTCAACAAGTTTTGATTTTATCTCTTTTCAATACAGTTGTTTGGTTGTAAAAGGGAACGTTCGCGTTGGTTATAAAGATAGTTTTTATGTCAAACTGACGACTCTATATTATTTTTTTATTATATGAGATAGGGATTATAGTGCTTATCGATTTGGGTTTAGCAATTTTAGATTATATTCTGACAAACAAACAATAAGAGGATTAGTAGTTACACATTGTAAGAGTTAGTATAATATTATAATGCTATGTATTAAAATTAATGACTATTAATCACTTTTATAATACTAATATCCCAATAAAGTTTGAACGGAAAATAATGAAACTAAATACAGGTATTTATCGCATTTAGTTTGTCACTAGATATATGTACTAATATTATAAAGCTGAAGAGTTTGTTTGTTTGAACGCGCTAATCTCGGGAACTACTGGTCCGATTTAAAAAATTCTTTCGGTGTTAGATAGCCCATTTATCGAGGAAGGTTATCGGCTATATATCATCACGCTACGACCAACAGGAGTGGAGCCACGGGGGTGAAACCGCGCGGAGCAGCTAGTAATAAACTAAGTTAGAGAAAATTCTTCGCATTTCACATTTTCTTCGTTTAAGAGAAATTGCGAGTGTTTCCAGGAATCCATTATTTTACTACTAAAACCAATAAAGATTTATTCAAATCTATGTTATAGTTTTAAAGTCACATAAAGATTTCTTACATTTCTTGAGAATTTTTCTCGGGAATTTTTTTTTTCGGGATTCGAACCCGCGTCTTTCGCCGGGGCGACGTCTGACCGCTCGGCCACCTGTGACCCCGCCAGAGCAATCGAATTTATTCTACTCTTTCAGTTTTATATATCTAAGGAATTAAAAATCATTTATAAAGCATTTGAATGCTATAAAATATCAAATAACATTTTCTTACAGACACTTTTAAATAATGTTAAATCGTGAAATTGGTTAGAATTTAAACAATTACCCATCCCCCAACTATTTAGGTCAAAGAGCAATTGACAAAAAGCTCGCAGGCGCGTAACTCGATAGCTTTCAGATTAAAAGCTTCCAAAAGCTCTCCTTTCATCCAGTAACTAGGTTTTCGATACCGTACACACTTTTCGCCGTGAAATTTCTGTCTTATAAAAGCTTTTTTGGGTGACTACGCTCGGATTGACGTGACTATTTTATTGGAAAAAATTGGAAAAAAAATTTGTCACGCCCTATAATAATTTTAGGTTTTATTTATTTAGGTATTATACACTTAGTATAAATATTATATCACATCAGTATAAAATAACAATAAACTTATTTATTGAATCAAATAAACGTCAAAGAAACGTTAAGAGGTGGTTATCATGTTTAATTTGCTTTTCCAATTAGATGAAATGAAATAAATGTTTACATTTATTTAAAAAAAACAGTTACATAAAACTCTGTTACTACTTTAAAATTGTTAGCTTATACGGAAAATCTTTGTATTTTCTAGTGTTTGATTTTACGCGAGTATTATACATTTAAAATTAGTCTCCCCGTGACCGCTCGCTGTGAAAAAGTGAAGTCCCGTGTCCCCTAGTGGGGTAAGGAGCAGATGCATTATTCATACATCTGTTTCACTGATCGATTTTCTTTAGGGACAAGTAGGTGATCAGCCTTCTGTGTCCTACCAGACCGAGACATTTTTTTTTCTTCGTCTCCACCGGGAATCGAACCCAGGACCCCTTGGTTCTACGCTCACGCGTCAACCACTGTACCAAGGAGGCGGTCAAATATATACTATAGCACGCTCGCTGTAAAGTGTTCGAAACGTCGGGAAAATAATATAATGAATAAATCGCGTTTAAAATCCGTTAAAAAGTCTTCAATTTCTAAATGGAAATTCCTTATATTTTATCATCACTATATTCTTCATAATTAAACCATTATTCAACAAACAGTTACAGGAGAACTCAATAAGTTTTGAACTTCATCAAGGTGCTGCATACATACATATATACATATACAGTGAAACCTGGTTAAGTGAGACATCAAGGGACCTGCAATGTTGTTTCACTTATAGAGGTATTCCACTTACCCAGTGTCTCAGATATACAGGTATAAAGAAATATCTGTCTCATTTACAGAGGGGTGATAACGATTGTAGCTTTCGTTTTGAAAATTTCAAATAAACATCTGTATGACAGTAAAGAGAAACTAAAACTGAAGGTAATTGAAGCTCAAAATTTGTACTTACGTACTTGGAACTAATTGTGGGTAAAATAAGAATGAGTAAATAAACAATATTATCTCAGTTACAGAGGTTTATGCATATAAAATTTACTCGCTGTCTCAGTTATAGAGGTAACTATGATGATAAATCGAAAGAACAAATCCCAGATATAGAGGTTTACCTCGTCCCACTAACAGAGGTAATTCAGTGCCAAAGTGTTGGGACCTCAGCATGAGTTCCAGTTATGGAGGTTTCTCACTTATCCAGGTCCCACTTAACCAAGTTTCACTGTAATATATACAATATACAGACAGACAGACGTGTAACACAACCCAGGCCCGACCCAAAGCACCACTCATGCGTAAGGGTTCAATAAATTGAATTAATTAGCCTTAATTAAAGGCCGACATGAATAATTGATGACGTCATACTATATCCAAGTTGACTATCAACTAATATCTTAATTAATAAACAATTCGCTTCGCCACTTCGACTCCTGATCGCGACAAGCCTGATTTACTGCGGCTTTGTTAAGTGTACGTTTGTGGGAACAATTGAAATCTAGAGATGTTATTATTATATGTTACTAGCTGCGGTTTTACCCGCAGTGCTCGGCTCCTGTTGGTCTCAGCGTAATGAATATATAGCCTATAGCCTTCCTCGAAAAATGGGCTATCTAACACCGAAAGAATTTTTTAAATCGGACCAGTAGTTCCTGAGATTAACGCGTTCAAACAAACAAACTCTTCAGCTTTATAATATTTTGTTACATTATAGAATATAGATATACAATTAAATGTTATATTGGGCCTCGATGTATGGAAAACTCTCAAAATTGCTATAAAAAATAGGTATTTTATTGACGTAGTTACAATGCTATACCCAAACATACCTACAAAAGCTGCAGGGCTAAATTTCCACATTAACAAGTAGAAACTTCTTCAATTTAATCCAAGTAATATTTAAAGATTAAAGTGACAAACAAATAAGAAATACAAAAAACCTATGACTAATATGATAAGAATTTAATAAAGTTATAAACATCGCAGTTTGCAGCGACATCGCGTATAAATAACTCGATATTGGAAAATTTTCAGTGCAATTTTAATATTAATTGCATTAAAATCGAGTGTTTAATGAAATTTTAAATATTTACATTTAAATTACTTTATTACCGAGCTTTATCGAGGTATTTAATATTTAATGGTTTAATCGTTTTTTTTTTTTGGTTAAAAATATGTTTTAATCGTGTTAATTAAGTTAGTGTAAAATGGGAGAGATATTTATCTATTTATCTATTTATTTATTTACACATAGAACTAACTATCATTACAGGTTAACCTAATTCGACAGAGTTCTTTTATAAATTAAGAAAAACGAACATCTAATACATATTATAAAGGCGAAAGTTTGTAAGGATGTATGGATGTATGGATGTATAGATGTATGGATGTATGGATGTTTGTTACTCTTTCACGTAAAAACTACTGAACTGATTACAATGAAATTTAGCACACATATAGAGGGTAACTTGGATTAACACATAGGATAGTTTTTATCCCGGAAATCCCACGGGAACGGGAACTATGCGGGTTTTCCTTTGCAAACGCGGGCGAAGCCGCGGGCGGAAATCTAGTATCTCATAAAAATATAAAAATAAACACGTTGTAACACAATAATAGCCTGTTATGTCTCAATAATTCATAAACTTAACATTTTTGCTGATAGCATAATATATTTAGTACATAGTACCTTTGAAAATTCGCTCCAACTATAATATTGGAATAATTAAATCCCATTGATGGGGTAAGTGATATGGGAAACAAAATACTTATTAGAAACACGAATAAGACATTCTTATAGAAAACACTAGCCATCTTTCGCGGCTTTGCTTGTTTGTGCACGTTTTCATTTCATCCTATTCAAGTTCTGTAGGTACATATATGTATTCAGAATGTATTCTCTCAAACTCAAACTCAAACATTAATTTATTCAATTAGACTTCTAATAGAAGCACTTTTGAAACGTCATTACATATTTTTAACATTTACGGTTTACCACCGATTCGGAAAGCTGTATCTATGGAGAAGAACCGGCAAGAAACTCCATAGTTGCTCTTTTAAATCATAGTTTAAGTATGTAGTAATAGTAGAACTATATAGTACTTTATTAGTAGAATACTTTAAACCGTAGACTTTAAATGCAACAGATGAACTGCAAATACCTACTTTAAAAATGTACACTGTCAACGGTAATGATTTAAAGATGATAATTACCATTGAGATATCGCATTCTTATTGCTTACCTACTATAAAAAGTTGCCCCTTTTTAGATTACCAAAGGAAACAAATACAAAAAATACGTATTTTTTGAGGCGTTAAAATGCTTTTGAATATTTATTAGCCAAATAAAGGGGTTCTTTAGTTTATTAGCTTTTTTCTTCAGTCTGCACGGTCACACCTCTGTAACTTGATATGTTCCGTTCTGAATGCCAATTGTGAATAATTGCTTATTATTTAATGCCGTGTTAAATTTCAATGGACAGAAATGCTCAAACCTTTTTGATGGAATTTCACAGGGGATGAATGAATTGAACAGGATTAAATAAAATATTTCTTAACCTGAATTTAATGCCGAATATTTTTGTATACTGCCAGAAATAGATAAATCTGGTGATTATTGTTTTATTTTTATTGTATTTACGTTGACTTTATTAATTTGTAAAAGTGTTTTCGCTTTTAATAATCTAAAAATAAGGATAAAGAAATCTTAATCTGCGTCTTCAGAAAATCTCCAATTTAAAAATAACAATAGAGCTATAAAGCTCTAGCTATTCAAACTTTTTAATAAATTGTAATCTGGTTAAATTAAATAGAAAATCCTTCGTAGAAGTGATTAGTATTTTCTAGAAAAAAACTATAAGATGATTTTCTTGCTACTAAAAAAAAGTTTTGCAATTTCTCTTTAAAACATATTAAAAACTTTTCAATCGAGTAATTCTTCACATATTTTTACGCATTTTTATATTTGCGTGCAAATTATATAAATTACAGGCTTAAAATTCACGAGCGACATTCCGCGAAATATTTGAGATGTCCCGCTGTAATATATTAAAAATTAACAATATAATTGGGCATTCGTTCACATTGCACTCACAAAAGCTCCTTTATACATCTGGTGCTTTAAAAAAAGGGGCGGATATGCCAAACAGAGTTCAATAGAGATGGACCCTTAAGGCATTGTGACATCCGATACTATACGTCCTAACTACAAAAAGTGCATGCGAAAATAAACCGTAACACAAAAGCGCGAAGTCCAAAATCGCATGAGCGCACAATAGAACATACATCGACTATTCAAGCTATAAAGTTGCATCTGAACATCCCTTACAAACTCATTCATTCTATACAAAAAGGTCCTGCGAGTGCGTGATACGGCAATTTAGGTCTTATTATAAGGGTGTAAGGGCCGTTATCGTTGGGCGGGTGGATTCTTTGTAATGTCGAAGCAGTTGTGCTAGGTGTAGCGTGTAATTACTGATGTGAAATTGTTAGGTAAAGTCATATTTGGTAACAAGGTAATTTTGTTTTGTTGCATGCGTCGCGTTACTGTGATGGGTCTCGGGTTACAGGGAGCTAAGGAACGGCTTGCGTATTTGTGACATTGTGTTAGTTATTAGTCACGCTGTTTTGATTTATTTTTTTTAAAGTAGATGTAGTTTTGGTAACATGTTTAAATTGTACTGATTGAGAAAGACTATAACTTAATTTATCGCAGAAAATGAAAATTCTTTAACATTTTATACGATTATTTCATTTTGAACACTGAATGAGAGTCTCTTGACATTTTATATGACGCCATATTCATGTCACTTTTTATTGTATTTTGTGAGTGACAAAGTGACAATTTGCAGGCACGACATAATGACATTTTTACGGCGTTGTATTACGTTCTTTTGATCTCTTCCATAACATATTGCATTGTATATGCAGGTAAAATAAGTAAAGGTTGATTTAACGTGTTATACATAATTTTAAATATAAGCGGGTATAACTTTAACCTTAGATTAAGGATTGGTCTCCGCGCGCGCGCTACGACTAGATACCGCCCCACCTAAAAACAATAGCTCTGTGAGTGCGGCAACTCATTTCTGTAGTGTGTGTTAGGTAATTTGTAAAGACGCTAGTGTGTGTGAAGAATTGGGCTGCCAGCTACATAAATTTTACCTCATAAATGGGAAATCTGCCATCTTGGAAAGAAGTTTGAAAAATATTTTTTTTCATCCTGACCTGGCCGGGAATCGAATCCATGAACGATTTGAGTCGCATGACTCAAATCCACTTGCGACGCTACTATACTATAGTCATAAAGGTTGTTTAAAAGTAAAAAAGCGGAAATAAAAAAAAATAACATATTATATGAGTCAGTTAAACATGGTTAAACAGAAATAAATTATTGTTATTATACTCTTTTATATATGTATTAGTAATAGTATTGAAAAAAAAGTTCAAATTATTGCTAAAAGATTTCCTCAACCACGTGTATTTTTTTGGATATGCAGTACGGCAACACTGAATGGCGTCGTATTTTCGTAGAAAAAAATTTCGAAGTAAAGGAGAAATTTCGAATAATACGATACTTAGTGATGGTACGTGATCCCAGTGTCTTTCTTATTTTTTGTTGTATTATTTTTAAATAGTTTTATGGCACAAATAGGCATTTTACTACAGATTTTGTTCAAAATCTTTATAAACTATCGGTTCGCCCTCTCCACACAATGCTTGTGACACGACTGGCTTGGGTACGCCGAATTCGGCGTACTATTAGTTGCCGCATTTTTCAAGTACGCCGGCGGTATCTAGTCGTAGCGCGCGCGCGGAGACCAATCCTTAATCTAAGACTTTAACTAATAAAGATATTAAATAGCAAATAAATTATGGTTCATGATTTACAAAGCAAGCTTTGTGGTTATATCTATAAATTGAATGATCACCATATGTTATACATAAAATATGTGCTTGAATATTGAAAAATCGTACATGATTTTTTATACTGTGCTAATTTTCCACGAAATAATGGAATAACTTTTCATACTTTCATTACTTATTATCACGAAACAAATTAAAACTGATATATTCATATCAAAGAACTATAATTCAAACAGCGTCTCAAAGAACTAACTTTAAACATGTTCAAAGGGAAACATTCTAAGTAACATTGAACCTATTTACTTAGAATTCAAGTATTCACTTAAAGCTGCGTGGAATACGTGAGCGCACACAATGCGGCGCAAAATGCTATCAACGCTTATGAATTTATACAGTTTCAAATGCAAAGTACGCAACGATAGTAGCAATTTATTTGTAGGGGAATTTAAAATCGAATTGCAAACGATGTGATATGAGCACGATCTCTGTAGTGGAAATCTTTCCGTATTAGATATACTTATTTATTGTGTATGTTCACGCTTTACGCTTCCACAGATGAACGTGTTTTGATGCTATTAAAAATATGTACTTGTTTGAATGGAAACGCGACAATTTTTTGCGCTAATCCTTTTTCAAGGAACGTGTTTAGTGCCAGTGCAAATTCCGTCAAAATCGGTTAAGCTGTTTCACAGATCAGTCGTATTTTAACAAGTATAATTTAACAATTAAAATAACTATATATAAACTAAAATGCATACTTACAAGAGAATTACTAATTACTAAGAACGTAAGCGGAAAATAATTGTCGTTTCGCCGCTGTTATAATTTTACTTCCCCAGTATCTCACCCTCGAAATTCTTAAACAAAATTGAACATAAGTTTGTGTGAATTAAGGGTAAGATGTAATGTGAAGCTTTTTACACCATACGACAAGAAGTCGATAACGATTATGGTGTGGTAAAATTAAAAAAAAATGCAAAATTGGCAAAATAAAAACATAAGAAAGACAGTATGATTAGTTTTATTTTTCTTCATAAATTGGATTAAAAAGCGCATAAAATTTATTATTTTGGATGATTAAGCGAAAATACACATAATTAGTAATTGTTCAATAAAGTGGCAAATCAAATTATCAGTTCGTAAAATAATTATCGGATCAAAATTGTCCAATAAATCTACTAAAGTTGTCGGTCATTACGCAATCAGCAAAATTATTTGATTATAGTTGTTTAACAGTACATTATTTAGGTTATTTTTTAAATCAAAAAAGTATAGAGTTGTGTTTTTATCGGTTATACTGAAATGAATCTGGTGCGTTTTCCATTTAGATCCATATCAGTAGTTTTGCTTTGCTTTATATGAAGATGTCATAATATATTGATTCATAAAGTCTTATGGGCTTCGTGTTGTATTATTAGTACAGTTAAAACACACACACGCGATTAATTTCACTGCTTAGGTCCTTGTTGCTTGACGCGGGTCTTGATATGCTTTTGTATGTGAATATTTAGGTCTCGTATAGCGATATCGTATCGTATAGTATAAAATGCTGTATAGTCGCTTCAGTACCCAAGAATGTTGGGTACGAAAGGATACTGTTAAGACGATTGTTATCTTATGAGCATTCCTTGTGAAATTAAATAATGTAATGGATTTAAAGCGGGATTTATTCCGGGAAGTGACTGTAAAAGCTGTTTAAATTGTTTGATTCGTTATTTTATTATTACATTTTATATACAGACTCTAATGATTTTTTTGTTGATATATTTTTAAGGTAGTAATTGAACAAACTTTTTTTGCAACATTTTTGCTAACCACTATGCCAAGCAGTATTAAAATAAAACCTCTTTGCTGTTCGAATTCTTGGAAATTTTATTCTTAATAAACTTCTCATTTATTCCTTGTTACTTTATCTCTTCAGTATTTTAATATTTACACATTTCCCTTTTTTCATTACTGTTAATTAATTTTATAGTTACTCTTGTCCTTTATAAATAATAATCAGAATTCGCTTAGAACAGGCTAATATTTAAAAACAGCCCACGTTACTTGGTAAAGATGTATCTAACTTTTTTAATTTGAACCAGTAGTTTAAGAGCTAAATCGTAACAAACAAACAACATTTTCCTCTTTATAATAACCTAAATATATAAAGCAAGCAAACCCGGGACAAGCTTTTCAACAAGGACAGCTGTTTTCATTATATGTATGCTGGAATTGCAAAAACTGGACAATGGGATAAGACTCTATTTAGTAGGTCATTCACCTGGTGATGTTTTATGGGATTCGATGATATGGGATTCATGTTTGGGATTCAAAAATTAGGTGCAGTTTTTAACCTATTGCATAGCTTTTATCTCAGACTTTGAGCGCGGCGACCGAATGTAAAAACCCTCCACTCCAACCGGCACAGCGATGCGATGCTTTGCAAATTGCAATAGCTTTACCGCGGCAGTCCTCGAGTGCCACACGTTTTTTTTTTTGTATGTGAGATACGATTAACAGTACTGTTTCTGTTTCATAGCTTTTAGGATAAAATGGTTTTGTGTATGGTAATTTATTTCTCGGAAACTTGTTATCGGTTAACGCTATATTTTTGTCTCGCAAATGTGTTTTAATTTAGATATATTTAAAGTACTTAGATTAATCACAATTTATATTAAAATTAGATATAACGTCGTGATAGACATTTGAACATTTTTACTTCAATATAAACAATTTAACTGATAAAATTAATACTCACATGATACGATCTGAAATACCTTTTCAATATTATTACGAAAGAAAAATTCATTTATTATTTCCATTAGCAAGAAACTTCAGTAATTAGAACATAGAAAGTAGCCGTTACTGAGTAATAGGGTACATACAAAAAAACAGTAGAATACCGGCCGCCCGCTGTGCCGGTATGCGAGGCTGCATCTCTTATGCTTAGATAACTGTACTTAATTATTAAGTTATAACTAGCTTGCACGCGGTTTCACTCGGTAAAAAGTACCATTACCTAGACGTGCAAAATCACAACATAGTTGTTGCAATTTGCAAAGAGAAATATGGACAATTTAAACACAAATATTTTAGCATCGGTTTCTACTAAACTTATAAAAGGTATGATATCTAAGTTGCTTTAAAAATGAACAACCTAAAGTATTTATATTTACGTTATTATCTACAATTTACAATTATTAACTATGGTTAAAGTCGGAAATAACCGATAATGTAACACAAAAAGATTCAATCACAAAAGATAGATAAAGTAGATAGATGAAAAGTTTGAAAGCAACAAAACGAGCAAAATTCCTCAAGTTTTACAAATGTGCGCTTTATAAACAAAAGTGGGTAGTCCGAAGAAATCAAAGTTCGTCCATTCTTCAGAGAGAATCCTTTTGTAGCGAACTTCTGAACTATGCCGCTCAAATTATTAAAATACCCTCCAATTGTTGGAACGTTGTTTGTTTGTTTATCTGTAGCTATGATAATCTTATGTTAAAAATTAAAATATAGTCTTGTAATAATGACGTCTTAAAACGACTTCTTCAAAGAAGAATGTTCTGTTTGTACATTGGAAGTGTAAAAAACAGATAATTAGCAGATATTATATTTAAATAAGAAAAGCTTAATTCGTGTGGCGAAGTAAATTTAACTACATGATTAATTCCGTCTGTTCGTTCGTCTGTTAACAATAAACTTGAAAACTAGTAAAGGGATTTGGATGTAATATTTTGCAATCAACAATTGCAATTCCAGATTATCAAATTTTAAAGCCTAATTATTATTTTTTTGTCTCAGTCTATCGAGTAGCCTACATCTACGGAAGATATAAGTTACCTACTATCATATTATACATAATATCTAAGCATTTTTGCAATCACTCCATCCAATAATGTAAATTAACATTCCCAAAGTAACACAGTTACAACAGGTCACTTATCACCTCGTGCGGACCCACATTGCGCGACAGACGGGATCCGGGATCCCATACAAATGCTGCACCTGCCTTGCGTGACCATACAAAAACTATGCAACGGATGTTTTTTATACTATGTAAAAAGGTCACTTGTGGTAGCCCTAAATTCGATAGCTTTGTTTTTCTAAAGTCACGTGGTATGGACAGATGTATTGTCTGTTGACTGTTATATTGATAACTAGCGGTCCGCCCCGGCTTCGCCCGTGGTACATGTTTACGTTTTCTCTACATAAGAACCATCCTCGAACTTCAAGGAATATAATAAAAAAAGAATTATCGAAATCGGTTCAGCCGTTCTCGAGTTATGCGCTTACCAACACATTTTGCGATTCATTTTTATATATAAGACTAGCGGTCCGCCCCGGCTTCGCCCGTGGTACATGTTTACGTTTTCTCTACATAAGAACCATCCTCGTACTTCAAGGAATATAATAAAAAAAGAATTATCGAAATCGGTTCAGCCGTTCTCGAGTTATGCGCTTACCAACACATTTTGCGATTCATTTTTATATATAAGACTAGCGGTCCGCCCCGGCTTCGCCCGTGGTACATGTTTACGTTTTCTCTACATAAAAACCATCCTCGTACTTCAAGGAATATAGTAAAAAAAGAATTATCGAAATCGGTTCAGCCGTTCTCGAGTTATGCGCTTACCAACACATTTTGCGATTCATTTTTATATATAAGATTAAGAAGTAGCTTAGATTTCTGTAATTTTTAAAGAAGAGACTCTATTTTGTAATTTCTCATATTTCATATACCTACTTATTGGATATACTATTACGGTGCATTAGAGATCAAACGAACATAGAGCTAGAGCTAGAGCAAGAGAATTCTTTCGTGATCTATTAGCGTAAACGAAAACTCGTATTCAGTGTTGTTCAGTATTAGAACATTGCATAGAATCTTTTCGAACGCACTAAGAACAACGAAAGAATGCTCTACGCCTGTTTACACTAAAATAATTTTACTTAGTGGGGTTAGAATGAGCATACGATCGTTTGATGCAAATGCACCGTTATATTATTATATGTAACAAAATGAAATACTTACTAGTCACTTGTAGACACTCCATAACGAATCTGATTAATTAAAAACGTTACAAAAATTACAAAAGCGTTTGATTAATTTAAATTTTATGTATTGTTTGGACAAGAAATATTTGTTTGATCTTTGACATAGACACGTAATTTAATTACAACAATAACTTGATTTTACATAAGGCTAGCGAAAGTAGGACATAGCGGATGTAATCAACATACAAACAGACAAATTGTTATTTGCATTATGGTTATTGGGTAATATTTTAGTTTTATTTACATATTACATTATGAAAAAAAAAATATATGGCCATTAGGAAAACAGTGGTTACTTTAAAGTTTCAAAACTTTTTAGTATTTTGATTAACAAATTTTAAATACATAGGTATATAAGTATATATAGTAAGGATGAAATTATATTTATTACTGTACCTAATTTAATTTAACTATTACGCATAATTTTATTACAATACCTTTACCCACCTGCAAATTCTACTTAGCATATGCGCAGTTTAGCATAGCATGTCGCGTCGATTACCACATGCATGTTCACGCGTCGTTGCTTGCATATTTATGTAACAATATGTTAATTATTGACGTCATTCAATTGTGTAGAAATACCTAGGGAACTAAATTCGATATTGAGTCCTAGGTTCGGAGATTTTAATGAAATAAGAAAGTAGGTAGTAGACTTAAACTATATACTCATCTGTGGTAGTAGTGTTGGTATAAGTTCAATATATTTTTAATTTGAGATATTAAAGTTACTATCTGAATTATAAGCTACTAGCGCAGCGGTCCGGCCCGGCTTCGCCCGTGGTACCTACATGTTTAAACTATCCTATCTCTCAAGTTGGGTCGAACTGCACATGGTGTTTATTATAAACGGTTAAGTGGTTTAGGAGTCCATTGAGGACAAACATTGTGACACGAGATTTTGTATATACCTATTAAGATTACAATTTTTTCTAAGAAACAGTTAAAAAAAATTCACACACTTTTTAAATAATTTATCACAATTTTAAGCCTTTTTCACGTTACCTTATAGCAAATAATTATACTGAAGTTAGAAGATAATTTATTTGAAATAAAATGAATATAAAATCAAATATTCATCTTCCCGCAGTGTTAAATCTCAAAAGTCCGTAAAACGTCTTAAAAGAAAGATTGCGTCGTCCAAAGAAAGAAAGATATCTAAATTGCGAACTTTGTTCATTCATTACTAACTACAAATGGTTTTTTTAAGTTAAAATAAAAAGGTTTGTCACGATTTTACAGGTATAAAGGTATTTTTTGTTAATTGCTTTGAAATTCTTTTTTATTTAAGTGCTCTTAGAGTTTAGTGTTCTATAGTTAATTACGGACCTATTAAACCGGTTTTGATAATAATTTAATGTAGAGATGTAATTAGTCCAAGATCACTTCAAAATTAGATAAGTCCCTATGTATAATATTATAAAAATTTGTTGGATATATAAAATACTAGAGGTCCGCCTCGGCTTCGCCCGTGGTACATATTTCGCAATAAAAGGTAGCCTATGTCCTTTCTCGGGTATCAAAATATCTCCATACCAAATTTCATGCAAATTGGTTCAGTAGTTTAGGCGTGATTGAGTAACAGACAGACAGACAGAGTTACTTTCGCATTTATAATATTAGTATGGATTTCCACTAGATATGAGAACGTCAATTCTAGCGTTATTTCGATTTCTAAAATATTTTTATCTAAAAAATTTCTGATAATAAAATATTACCTATAATCATAGCTACAAGCCGAACTCACTTTTTTATTTAGTACTTTATCAACCCTTCATTCCCACATAAATATTATTTCACATTTGTATACCTTATATTTAAATCTAGTCCTATAGCATATATATTATTCTATTATATATATATTATTATTCAGGCATCCTAACAAAAATCCTATCACAGTTTAGCGAAGCGACAAATGCAATTAGTCCAAACAGGGAACTCTAGATATCATTACCGACTTTAATGAAAGGGGAATGGGATCTCAAACTTCCCTAATAGTTATCAGCATAACCTAACTTATAAGTCTAAGCTGCAGGGACCTAAGCGTTATAGACCCTAGCTTAATTAATTTAGTCTAAGCTAGGTTGCGCTTGTCTCGTCTAGATCTTGTTAATTTCATATCGTCTTATTGGTGATGCGTTTAGGTATTAGTTCATTAAAGCTGCATAAGTAAGATGAAGGGATTTTTATGTATGTTTGTCGCGATGAAACGGATGGACCAAAAGTGATAAAATTTGGTAGATAGAAATCTGTTCTACTAACATTTTTAGTAAATAAATTAATAGAAAAGATTTAGCCAATGATTTCCAACTGTTTCAATATCGAAATTTAATTACGATGTTTGCCGATTCGTTGGTATTTTAGGTAAAATAACTTATATTGATGTGTAGGAATTTTTCATTAATTAATAAATACAACAAAAACACAGTTGCAATATAATATATTGTTGACAGTCTCACTGGGAATAAAAACTAAATCCCCTTACCTAATTTACCATAATTAAATTTGTTAAAACATTCAAGCAAAAATCGCCCGTAATACATTGGCTTTAAAGGCCATATTTTTATAAATTTTAACGGAAAAAATTCGTAACATTGATTTGGGTATAACAAGCTTTTAAAGGCAGTTAGGGTGCCGCCACACCACACTCGCAAATATTTACTATTTGTTAGGGGATGCTTTGTATTAAAATTTAGACTTTATTTTTAAGTGCATAAGGCTTTAATTTAAACGTGCTTTTCTTGATGTATTGCTACTACATATTTGCTAGTATGTATTATAAATTGCCTGCAAAATGCGCTGTGCGAGGGTAGATTGCGATATTTGTATCCACAGTTTGTATCAATAAAAAAATATTTTTTTGGGATTATTTAAACAGATGAATTTAATGTGATAAAATTGCTATTAGTACAATAATTTAACACGTAAATTGATTTATCAAAACGCCATAAACTAATTAATAACTTCATCAAAGAACGAACCCAATTATCATGTTTCAAATTTAATTTATTCCGTAGAATAACCAAAAATATCCGATTATATCGACAAAGTGGGTTTGATGGCAGCCCTATTATAAAAAGTCAGGTAAACGTTAATTTTTTGTCGGAATTTCTGCTTTCGGTCGGAAATTTTTGTCGCACAAGACTCAGCGGGTTTTTATAATCATGTGACATTGGCTTTCGCTATATATGAGAAGGACTTTTTAAAATTAGTATTAAAATAAACGAAATTATGATAGAAAAATTAAAGTTATATGTAAAGTAAATACCAATTTATATTAAAACATTGGATTTATGAAATAATAGTCGAAAAAAAACATTATTTGTTTATTCTGACATGATACAGAAATCATGATCATTAAAAATAGATATTTCTTTTCATAAAATAAATATATTCGTCCTTTCCTCAACGAAATTTTTCCGATAAATCCAAAGATTTTCCCAAATAAGAGTATTGTATACAGAATTAGAACATAGCTCTGAGCTATCATTAGAGATATTGGCATATCAATAAAGGTTCGGTAAATTTGAGTAAATCCTTTTATTCCCTTTATTATATTTCTTCAGATGAGCACAAAGGTATTTTGTACATATTCGAGTATTATTATATTATATTAAGTACATATAAATAACTTGGTGTATGGTATATACTTACAAATATTATAAAGCTGAAGAGTTTGTTTGTTGTTTGTTTGAACGCGCTAATCTCGGGAACTACTGGTCCGATTTGAAAAATTATTTCGGTGTTAGATAGCCCATTTATATAGGCTATAATATATCATCACTCTAACACGAACAGGAGCGGAGCACTACGGATAAAACCGCGGAGCACAGCAAGTATTATTATAAAGCTTCAAGAAATTCGTAGTCTTTTGCTATAAATGTGTGTTGGTTCTGAGAAATGTTATTTACAATAAACTGGTGCGAGGTTAAAGTTGTTTATAAAGAGTATCTGTTCAGTTTAATTCTCACTACAAAATAAATATTGAAGGAGTATAGAATTATAGTGTACGTGTAAAATATATAAGTTTTAACAAATAAATTAAAACATTTAGTTTTTTTGGTAAGTCAGGAATCAGGATAAATGTCTACGCTAGAAAAAATAAACATGGTGGAATATGAATTATTATACTTACTTAAGAATAGCCTTTTTGATTAAATGTAACAAAAAATAATAAATCCCATTTACATATTGCGCAAATACCAATAATTCACTCAAATACACTTCTTTCAGCAGCGCTTTGAATCATCAAAATAAATAATTTTATAAAGTATAACAAAGCAACTTATAATCATAAAATTAAGAACACTTCTCTCCTCCATAACACAATACCAAGAAGACTTTTCAAGTTAACACATAACCGCATCCTTTAAAAAACGGCAACACATAATAAATTCTGCGAAAAAAGTAACAATCGAATTTCGCACTTGATAAGCCATGAAATATCATTAACACATTCGAATGATAAATTCTCATGTGACTGCTTAATTACACCCTTTCAATTCGCTGGTTACAAGTATACAAGTATCACGCGTATAAACAATTAAAACTATTCAAATAGATTCGTGTTGCGCGGGATTTTAATAGGGCTGTCAAATTTTAGTTAATAAATAAGTAGTTTTTAAGACTCTACATTTATTTCTTTTTGATAAACGTAACTTGGTGATTTACTAAATATCGACAAAACTGGTACAGCATTAAAAACTTCATCTTAAAAGTTTCAGTATTTCAACTATTTTATTTAAAATGTACACACGCACGAAATAATAACGTAAACGTGTCCAAAACGAGTACTTTAGTGATATTTCCAAAAAGTTTAAATTTATATATTTTATTTTTTATTAAAATAAAGATTTCTGTTCATTTTATAAAATCGTTGAAATAACTGCTTTAAAAATACAAAGTTAAAGTAAAATTTTATCGAGAAATGGGATTGAGAAATGATGTCCTTTGTTATTTAAAAGAAGGTTAGAAATTGCATATAAATGAGATTGAAGAAATACATTAAAAATGGTCTTCAATTGTGGACATTTTAGACTTACCTACTTAAGTTTCCTCAATCGAATGGTATAATTAATTAAGGTAAGTAGGTAAGGTAAGTAAGTTTAGTCCACGACTTTACTCGGAAGATTACTGCATAAAAGCGTTTATACCAAAAATTATACTGATAATCTCTTTCTGACTGTCTGTGCTAAATTTCATCCAAATTCTATCAATTATCAAAAAAAAAAATATAATAATTATTATTAAATAAAAAAATTGACAGCCCTAGATTTTAATGCATTTCCATATTAAATTCATAGTCACGTTACAAAGATACATAAGCCAATATTAAATATTTTAATTGTAAACAAGTAAATAAGATTTAATTTAACGTGTATGTTTGCGGTAATTATTTATTAACAAGCTTTTTGCCTGTGACTTCGTTCACGTGAACTACATTTTATACATTGATATAAACTTACTGTGGTGTATGGTGTAGTAGTATGTAAGAACATACTACTAATATTATAAATGCGAATATATGTTTGTTTGTTTGTCTATCTTTATCGCAACGGAGGGATTTTATGACATAATTTTTTTTCTGAAGAATTAGGAGGCTAGAGAATGATACTTTTTAATGTGCTGAAATATTTCTTTCCCATGTGAATTTCAGTCGAGCGAAGCCGCAGGAGAAAAGCTAGTAGTATAAAAGAAAGCATGAATGCTTAAATCTTTAAATTACGCAATGGATTTTGATGTGGTTTTTATAAATAGATACAGTGATTCAAGAGGAAGGTTTTAGAATATATTATACTTTATCTGGTTTTAGACGGGCGAAGCCGCGGACGGAAAGCTAGTTTCTTATATTTCTAAATTGTAAAGGCTGATTCTTATTAACATATTCATATATTAGTAATCTTATATTATATTAGGTCTCTGAATCCCACATCGTATACCTAAAGGTTAATTAAAATGCAATAGCCGGGACTCGAACCCACTGACGGTTAAGTGAAACTCAATTTGAGTGGAATTTACATAGTAATTGTGTTATAAGCGGCGTTTCCATTAGATTGCGTATACTTGCATATATTAGACGTTTGAGAAAGGAAAATATTAATTGTTAAATTAAATTGCTTGTCCGTATTATATGTATTATGTATCACTACCTACATAGTTTTAAACAAAATCGCTCTGTCTGTCCATGTATACCTATTTTTGAAACTATACAACCGATTTTGGAGCGATTTTTTATATATTATATAGTTCGTGAAGAAGTATCTCCATAATTTGTTAAGTTTTTGACAAAGCGGGCGAAGCCGCGCGCGAAAGCCTAGTTTTATATAAGTACCTATTAGTTCAGTATTTTTTCGTGATTAACCTATAACATACATACAAAATAAACTTATTTTATGTATATAATACAATTAGGATACGAACCCACGTTTACAAGGCCATGTTATAATATAAAATACTATAATATAAATAATTTAGGTTAATGGATCACACTTACCGTGCAGAAGCCTCCTAAAAGCTTTCGTCATAATTGATAAATTAATTAAACTTCAACATAATTCTAAAACAAAAGACAAGGTTACGTATGTCTCCAATATTCTGTTATTTTTATAAATTACTACATGGTATATATCCTTACATCAGGGATACATAATCAATAATATTTAATATCTAATGTATATAAAATGAAGTCGTGTTAGTTTAACCACTTATAACTTAAGAACGGCTGAACGGAATTAAATGTGTTTCGAATTTCGATACCTTGAATTTGTCGCTCCTTGGATTCTTAATAAACATTTCAAAACTATTTAAAAATACTGTAAATCACATAAAATACCATTATATCTTGTCCATACCTCAAAAATTATTACAAAGGTGGTCTAAAAATACCATTTTATGAGCGGATGTAACATTATGATCAATTATTATACCACAATGTCAGGAAAAAGGGTATTGTATGTAATAAGGAAACGGTAAGGAACACCCGGGTGTAGTGGCTAGTATTATAGACTGGAATGGGACGTGGATAAATCAAGTGATTTATCCACGTCCCCTAATGTATAAGTATAATATTTAATACATAAAAATTGACACAAAACTAAAATTTATAACTATCAATAAATAAAGGAAGTGCATCCTTCTGTATTTTTTAAAACTCAACACTGTAACGAATATCAAGAAACAAAAGAAAAATTTAACAGAAACAACACAATTAACAGATGCAACAAAAAGAGTCATTAATATGTGTCATAAATTTCCTTAACAATAATTAGGCACAAAACTCGTCATAAATTCAATAATTAGCTATTTTAACAAAGACACGTACGCTCCTTCTGGGAATGCTGGCCTTTATTTGATGCTGTTGTGGTGTCACTGTTTTGGAAACTTATTTACGAATCGACACATGAATGGAAGATATTTTGCTATTTGAAAATTGACTTTAGTACCTTGGAATACAGATCAAATTCAGTAGAAGCTTTCGAGCTTTCAAATGTTTTGTCTCAAAAATTCAATACGTAAATAATTACGTTAAAATATATTGTTTTGTCGAATTATCTTCGCTCCAGTGTTTTTATTTTAAACTCATGTTTAACATATTCATTGCTAATTATAATCATGAAATAATTAATACTTAATTATTATCGTATTTTAACGCAATATTTTTTATGTTTCAGGTAATTGTTATAATGCTTATTAAAGTATAGTGGGTGAGTTATATTAACCGACATTTACAAAGACTATATCTATTTAAATTACAACAAAAATTCAACAATAAAATTTCAAACAAAAATTGCATTTTGCGTTATCTAAAAATAGATGTACTAACTTCGGATCCTATCATAGCAATTCTGGACCCTAAAATAACAGTCTAGACCTCGATTATCTAGATGACAATGAGAGAGAACTAACTGACCGCCTGATTGACTGATCCGCTATCTCCATTAAGCCGCAGTTAAGATAAGTGCTGTTTAAGTGATTACGTGCGGGGAATAACTTTGGCCGGTAAGTGGCTGGTTTAATGAATAAATCGGAGTTTAAATCAATGCAATGCGCCAAATTGTATTTTTTTTAATGTTAGGTTTGGTTAAATATTTTGAGTAGATAGATTAGGTATTTTGTAAGGCGTTCTAAAAAAAACAAATATAGCTAGGTATTAGATACTTATTAATTTAAAAAAAGGTAAAATTTACTGAACGTTATGTAAAACGATAACTTAAGTAATATGTGACTTACTTGCTTGCTTGCAAAATGTCATTCTCAATTGATAATTATTAAACTTATGTTATACCAGGATAGTATTTTAAACCAGGATAGTAAACGATTTTCAGCAAGCTAAACTTTTAAAATTACTAAACTAAAAACCATACTTAGTACTCATTTATAGGTCTACATGTATGTCAGTTCTGATCTGGAAACTAACAAAGCCTCATCACCGGTATGCGGCTACAATATCCGGGATACTGTGTCTCCGTACAGAACCCCGCGGGATCCGGGGTGGGATCTCGGGTGATTAGACTGTATATGGGATTCAGTTAGGATGGTGAGAGACAGGGAACCTGAAAAAGAAGTACATAATATGATTATTTTTGCATTTTTGTCATGTTGCTAATGTGAATGAATATCAAAGCGAATGTCAAGAAACCTTTTTAAATAATTAATTTTTTTAAATGATAATACAATTAGTATCGACTGTAAATTTTTCGCCATTTAGATATCGATTTAATTTATGTAGTGTGTGTACTAAGTAGGTATGATGGGAAATCATATTGCAGAAAGCTTTTTCTCTTTAAAAAATTCACAAGTTTGCCGTAAATATTAAAACTTATATAATAAAAATGAATCGCCAAATGTGTTTGTAAGCGCAAAACTCGAGAATAGCTAAACCGATTTCGTTAATTATTTTTTTATACGTAAACTTGTACCACGAGCGAAACCGGGGCGGATCGCTAGTATACAATGAACTATTATATATCGAACATAAAAGAATATTATTACAATCTTCAACACAAACTGATCAAAATCCTTTCCACCATAGATACCTACCATATATCTTACCTTACCATACATATACATTGGCGATACATCCAAACATCCAAATAATCTTTCACGTTTAAACAAGGGTTGGATGCAAATGAAGGATTACAAACGCCCTAAGGCAGGGTGTCACGTCGCTTCAATCTCCCGTCTGAAACGCGCCTAATGCGTCCGGGACGTCAGAATCCGCCCTAATTAGGGATCTGTGGCTCTTTACACACACTTGTGATGTCTAGTGTTCAATTTGTTCTAGTTTTGTGTAGAAAATGATCAGAAATATTTAAGGTTTGTTACGAAAAAACTATCACATCGATTTTAAAAATTATTTCACCATCAGAAAGGTACATTTTTATTGACTAGCTGTGCTCCGCGGTTTTACCCGCAGTGCTCCGCTCCTGTTGGTCTAGCCTATAGCCTTCCGCGATAAATGGGCTATCTAACAACGAAATAATTTTTCAAATCGGACCAGTAGTTCCTGAGATTAGCGCGTTCAAACAAACAAACTTTAGCTTTATAATATTTGTAGGTATAGATTTACCCTTCTTAAGTTACATTATAATTATTACCTAAGTGACAAGAACTATATTTTATTATCGATGCCGACCGATATATAGATATCATAGAAATTAATAAATATTTTATTTTAGCCAAGATACAAAGACATTTTTAGAATGATAATAATATTTAGTAAATAATATTATAGTGCATGTAAAATAAATAGAAGAAGATCTTTAAAAAGTGCCTTTCAATCATTATTCATTATGATAAGTAAAAACTACTTACTAACGGATCTACAGAAAAGAGCCGACAAGAAAGTTTGTAGTTGCTGTTACTAATTTGAAGTTTTATTTAGCACTCTACGGCTAATCAGTTCTGCAAAGTTCCAATAGATATTTAGTATAAGTGTGTAAAATAATACAATTCTGTATTTCTTAAAATTAAGGACACAATTTTAAAAACACAGAACGTAATCCTATCCTACTAATATTATAAACGCGAAAGTTTGTGATGATGGATGGATGGATGTTATTCTTTCACGTAAAAATTACTGAACCGATTACAATGAAATTTGGTATTCGCGGGCGAAGCCACGGACGGAAATCTAGTTTGTAATATTTAATTTAATAATGCCTTCAATATAAAAGACGAGTTAATAAAAAAAAACACTTTCTAAATTAATTCTCCAATCTCGACGTATCACACACGGCGCGTTCGAACCGCGGCGTTTGGAACGCGACGTATGTACCCCTGGCATTTGGCCAGTAATTGGGGACGCAATGGGTCATTTGCATTAACTAGAGGTCCGTTTAGCGGACACTGATTGCTGGCTATTGATGCTACGCCTTTTGGCAGATGTGGTCCAATGGGGAATTATGAGGGCCTATAATATAATATATACCTAGTTTAAAAACCTAAAAAGCTTTATGAGATAAATTATTGTATAATAACTAATCCTTTGTACATATACAAAGTTTGAACTAAATCTGTCCGTTTAAAGTGCGTCAAAATCGAGTCTTAAGGTGTTAGTGACACACAAATATACAAGTGAAGCTAATATTATAATTATTTAGGTTGACTTCAAGTATTTTCTCTCTCCTCCTATTTTTCTATATCTAAACTAGACGATAGAATCGTATATTTTCAATCGAAATAATTACTTAATTCCTGAGAACATGCTATTTGCATGATGAAAATCTAGATTGTTTTTTGCGTTTATTATCTACATGTAAACATGAACATTAAACACAGTGAAAAAACGCTAAAGTTAATATGAAGCCAACGTCGTCTCAAGCTAAAATCCATAAATCAACTTACGCTACAGAACTAGGCAAACAAAAATACATGTCATGTTAACTGATATATTCATTAATACTTCGCGAAACTGGAAAAATATATTCTTTTAGAAAAGATGGGTAATTTTATAGTGTCAACCTCAGGTCAAGTCAGCTGTACGTTGGGCGGTTGGCCGCGGACGAACCTGCGGGCAAAATCAAGTATTTCTATAGCTCATGTGTTATTCTAATGTATAAAGTATAAACTATAATACTGTTAAGTTTCATCCAAATTAATTCAGTAGTTTTTTCTTGAAAGAGTAAAACACATCCATACACACAATCTTTCGCATTTATAATATTAGTAAGATAATTCATTCCACATGAGAACTTGTCCACTTTAAATCTCCAATTATCATATTTTACGATACGATGATATTTGACATAAAATTAATTATAATTTTATATTTCATCCTGATAGTGATCAAAGTATGAAGATTAGGCTTATAGCGTATTATAAAAATATTTACAACTTATAGGTATGAATACTGATTTTTTATCTTTTATTGAAGTGAACATATGATAATTATTGATGAATTAAACAAATTGACTATAATATTAATAATTAAATAACTTATGCGAAAATGTTTTATATGTTTAAGTGAAACTACTAGATCGATAGTTATAACATTTTATATAGAGGGAAATCTATACTAATACATATTATAAAGCTTAAGAGTTTGTTTGTTGGTTTGAACGCGATAATCTCAGGTTCTAATGGTCCGATTTGAAAAATTCTTTCAGTGTTAGATAGCCCATTTATCGAGGAAGGCTATAGGCTTATATCATCACGGACCAACAGGAGAGGAGTACAGCTAGTATTTAATATATGTAGGTAGAGTTTTAGTTTTTGTAATATACCTATTTATTATTCGAGTCTTATACCTACAATTACAAAAAAATCCTTGTTGTTATATATATTTTTTTTTCTATTCTCTCCACATTAACCTACATTTAAATTCAATTCAACATCAAAACATTTAAATATAATATATAGACTAATTCGTATTAATCTGAACCGCATTGTATGCGAAATAATTTCACTAATGAATTCCCGAAGTTTGCTCGGAATGCCTGCCCTTGACTTGGCTACAAAAGGACTCGGTCTTTTGGGTTAGCCCTGTTTCGTGTATATGCTATGCTATGTTTTTTAATTATTATAAAGATGAGTATATTCGCATTATTATCGTTAGTAGCATTTGGTATTTTCATTTTATATGAGTGATGATAAATACCTTCATGTTTTCAGAGTAACCAGAAATATTATGTAAGATTGTAATTTCGATTTCAAATAATACAATATTTAAACGGCTTGTAAATGATGTACAATAAATACGTCTTAAAAATTATGTACATATTTAATAGTATTATTGGTAGTTGTATAACAAATGATGAATACGTATTTTAAGAATTTTGCTGTACTCTACGTTACGTTACAGTTCAGTACGTACCTACTGTTAAGAGTTTATGAATTTCTATATCTATACTAATATTACAAAGCTGAAGAGTTTGTTTGTTTGTTTGTTTGAACGCGCATATCTCAGGAACTACTGGTCCAATTTGAAAAATTCTTTCGGTGTTAGATAGCCCATTCATCTAGGAAGGCTACATATCACCACGGTAAGACCAACAGGAGCGGAGCCACGCGGGTGAAACTGCGGAGCGCAGCTAGTGTAAGATAATTGTGTTAGTATATTATTACTTCTCAAAATATAGCTTCGTATATCCTCGCATACACTGGACGAGAGCACAATCTAGATATCATATCTAATCGAGCAGTTTTTTCAAATTTCCATCAAGATATGGTTCCCTTTATGAATAAAGTTTAGACGGTCAGAAATTTAAAACGATGCACAAAAAATGGCGGGCTGCCTTAATTTATTTATTATAGATGCCGACACAAGAATATATTTGAAATATTTGTTTTTATCTTCTATTTCGATGACAATTTGATATTATTTATTACTAGTTTTGTTTTAACTGTTATTCGTTCGGAAATATTAGATTATGGTTGATGTTAGAGATATGTGTCGTTAACATTTGAGTATTTGGTTAAAAGGTAATAACTTAGAAAATATTGATTCGTATCTGATAACATGGTCGTTAACTGTCGTTTAAACTTAATGCCATAACCCTTTGACTTAAGTTCAAGTTAAAGTTTAACGTTTTTTTTTATTATAAATTTTATAATGTCTTTTTATACAATAAGGATCATAGTTATTTTAGGTATACCATTAATAAAGAGTACCTACTATTTAAAGAATACCTGAATCGAATGTTTTTTGCATCTACTGATGAATATGAGTAGGTAGATACCTAACTATAATTTAAATCTAAATATAAATATGATTTTTATCTAGATATGAGTTGATGTACATAGCAAAAGCCTATATTAATATATGTATATCTATTACTAAATGAACAATTATTACTGATTTATCTTTTTATGTAGGTACATAACAAGTTTCGTGTTAACCAACCACCAAAAAAATAATCCCGGAAGGAAACCTAAAAATAAATAATAACAATAAATTCAAATTCACGCTACATCGGTCATACAATACATTACAATGACTAATACAAAAAACGGCCCGTCTATCTTGTTATTGTATTCATATTGAATGCGGTCGAGCCTTCAAGGACATGTATATTAAATTATTCTAATTAAGATATGGAAGGTTCGAGGAAAAACTTAGGTACCTACTTATTAAGCGCAAACGAGATTGGGTTAAAATATGTCATCTATACTTAATATTATAAAGCCGAAGAGTTTGTTTGTTTGATCGCGCTAATCTCAGAAACTACTGGTCCGATTTGAAAAATTCGTTCAGTGTTAGATAGCCCATTTATCGCAGAAGGCTATAGGCTATTTATCATCACGCTAAGACCAACAGGAGCAGAGCAATGCGGGTGAAACCGCGGAGAACAGCTAGTTTAGTATATGACTGGTAAGTATTTTAAGAATTTTTAGTTAGACAATGGTTAGACACATAGGTATTGAGATTTTAGAATTTCATCAAAATATATTTTGAAATTTAATAATAAACAATGCAACAATATTTTCAGTTTTCTTTAATAATAATTACTTCAACCGAGAAAAATGGATACCCTGCAAATCCCGATTTACATAATTATTATGAAGTAGCGAGATCACCTAAAAATACTTTCTATTTTTAACCATAGCTTGGTGGTAAAATAGCTATGCGATTTTATCTTCCTTTCCAGCAGAAAATTTTTAATTATATTAGTTTTGAAGTGAAACTTACTTTAGGAGCGTTGAGAGTAAAAATTTCAAGGTCGCGTCATGGCAATGCCGTCACGTCATGGGGTAAGGCGACGATTTTGGTATCTTTGAATCTTGCCAAAGAAGTTTCACTTCTGACACGTGTGCTCGGCAAACAGCTCTTTTTTAATAAAATAAATTCTATTATAGATAGAACATGCAATAGGTTTTAGATCATTTTTACTTTAACAAATTAAGAAAAAATTACCTACCTAGTTAATGCGATTAATTTGATTTTAATCTTTAAATCTACTAACAACTAGTCTAACAAGAATATAATTAAATATGTACCATGAACGCGCTCGAGTTATTTTCACAGGGAAATTGTATTAGCAACACACAAACTACACAGGACAGGGCTAACTCAATTTTATTGATATTTTTCGTTTAATTAAAATATCATCAAAGGGCTACTAACTATATTACCGGTGTTCGAGAAGCGATTGATAATTTTATTAACCTTTTAGTTTTTCAACATTTCTATACGAAACTATGAAAAAATCTATACTTTTTTTAATATTAGAAAGCTGAAGAGTATGTTTGTTTGTTTCAACGCGCTTATCTTAGGAACTACAGGTCCGATTTGAAAAATTATTTCGGTGTTAGATAGCTCATTTATCGAGGAAGGCTAGAGGCTATATTATCATCACGCTAAGACCAACACGAGCGGTGTAATGCGGGTAAAACACGGGCACGGCTAGTGTATATTAATTATATTTAACTTTGTATCTACTGGCTACAACTTGTGGCAGCAACCGTGGTACTCAGGTAAAAAGTATTATATATTAAACTAGCTGTGCCCGCGACTTCGTCCGCGTGGAATAGTGACTGCATAGTAGTTACTACTTAACTTTTATTGAATAAACACGTACTACCATAAATAATTAAAAAAACTTTTAGCAAAATTTATTACTAAACTGAGCTAAAAAGATAAATGCCTAACTAATTAATTTTCTACGTAAAATTTATTTTAAATTATGTCATATTATTTTTTAGGCACCAGGAGGGAAAGGAGCAAATTTATTTTCCTTCCTTCCTTGTATGGATGTTTTTGACAATAATATATTGTGCAGCAAATGAGTGCCGAGACAAACGTCAAAACGCAAAGGAATAGAATCCGCTATCGATACTAATTGACATAAGCGTACTGATGATGTTTTACTAAAGATTTGTTCACCCTACCAACGACGACGACGATCACGAACAAAATTTTCATCCAGTCGCAATTTTATAAAATTGTGCAAAACACATCATACGCTTATGGCAATTAGTATCGTAGCGGATTCCTTCTATTCCTTTGCGTTTTGACGTTTGTCTCAGCGCTCATCTTTCCTGTCTCGCGCCTGTAGTAACTAAACCGGCAATTAGACTGTGCAATAAAAATTAAATTAAAAAAACCCCAACGCAACGAAGAAAAGTGCGTAGAAAAAGGAATAAATAATTTCACAAACTTCCCGAAGATCTTTAAAAATAAATACCATTTTAAATATTTATAAAAATAAAAAAAACAAAGTCGTCGGGGCTGCCATACCATCATTATCATATTATCATAATTTTGAAGATCGTCGGGAAGTTTGTAAAATTATTTATTCCTTTTCCTTCATTGCATTGGGTTTTTTTTTATTTTTAAACTTCGGTTTCTTGTTTTCATGTAATATTTTCAAGTGAGCGAGACCTACCTTTACCTCCATAATAGGTACATTCATCATATTGATATCTATAAGTTTGTTGCTCCTTGACATCTTTTAAGTTGGGCCGTAACCGTGCACAAATTGTAATGGACCACAGTGGCAAAAGAAGTGGTATATTTAAGAAAAAAATTGCCAAGCGCCGCGCCAGGCCTATGTGTCTTTGAGTAGAATTCAAAATTTCCAGAGTGTGGTTATCCTCATTCCTCTCGCTCCCATATCCCCCTCTTCTTTCACAGACTCAACCTTTCCATCCCTAGTAAATGGCAGAACCGATTTTGATGTAAACCATATTATCTAATTGTACCTATATGAACACGACATATTATCCTGTCGTTTGATGCTCCATTTGGTTTATTTACCTAACCACTGTCACCCCTAAAGTGTAATAAACGGATGAACCGATTTCGATAAAACATTACTAATTGTAATTCACACGTTGCTCATTCATATTTTGATATGCCGCTTAAGATATTATTGGACCACATTCTATTATTGTTCATTCCCACTTTTACTGCTGTAATCTGTGCTGTAATCAAATAAATAGAAAAACCGATTTGAATAAAAATAGAACTATAACTGTATGTACTTCACCCGTTATGCACTTTCATTTGATATGTCACTTAGGTATACTTGACAACAATCGTTTCTTTCATTCCAACTTTTACCCATATATAGGTATAGTAAATGGATGAACCGATTTTGATTAAATATGTCCAATTATACTTTACACGTCATGCACTTTCATTTCATATGTCACTTGAGTTGAGTCAAAATTCATTTTTTTATTACCTAAAACTTTTATATCGTTTATCAAATAAATGGATGAACCGATTTTGATAAAATTTGACTTATTGTTACTGATAGGTCGTTCACTTTCATTTAATATATCACTAAAGTATATTCGATAACTTTAGTTATTTTCATTCCTACTTTTACCTCTATATGTATACCTAGGTATAATAAATGGATTAACCTATTTTGATACAGTTTATCTAAGAACCAGCGTCGGAAAACATGCTGCCTAACAAAAAAACCGCATCTAATTACCTGCTAGCGAGCTACGGTGGCACAAACAGATACACACACAGACACACATTACACATAGCGGTCAAACACTTATCACCCATCTTTTTGCGTCGGGGGTTAAAAATATTATAATACTATAAAAATATTATAATATTATAATTTAAAGGACATTTTATGTATAAAATTTACCTAAAAATAAGCATAATTTTAATTTGACCCCTCCCCCCCTACTACCTCAGCTTACCCCCCCACCCCCACCCCCACCCCCACCCCCACCCCACCCTTGGGGACTTTCGATATGATCACCTGGACATTTTATAGTAATAACTGTAGCGTATAACAGATAACTTACGTTTTATCGTACACTGTATAATAGTGTACCATAGAATGCCTTAGCAAATGTTCGCCGTGAATACTTAAATGGTCATAACTTTTTTATTTATAAACCGATTGACATGAATTAAACACTAAATGTTAAATGAAGATTACCACAATATATTAGTGAAAACCGCATTTAAATCGGATAAGCCGTTTCTGAGATTAGCGTGTTCAAACATACAGACAAACAGACAAACGGACAAACGGACAAACAGACAAACAGACAAAAAAATTTTTAACGACAGTTTTGGGTTTGGGATCGATTTAGTAATAACCCCTGCTAATTTTTTTTTACATATTTTCATTGTACAGACACCACTTTTCTAGAATTTTATTATATGTATTGATGATGATAAAGACTATGATCTATCTTTTCACCAAATTTCATACAGATACGATCAGCTGTTTATACGTGAAAGAGTAACAAACTTACATCCTACAGACTATATAAATATAATCTTTTTCTGTTTATTTATTAATGTTAATTAATTTAAGATTAATTAAATCTGGAATAAAGCAACAAGGAAGGAAGCATAACCGTAAGTATTTTTCATACAAATTGCGGGCAACTTTAAGCTAACGTATCTTCTCAAGTTTCGTTGTTTGTGTGTTGAGTTTTGTTTGTTATTCTAAGTTCTTACCTTGAGGTACCACGCTTAAAGATAAGCTACGATATATGTACATAAAAGTTGAGGATTTAAAAAATCACGGCAGCGGTTTCCAATTTAATTCTCTACTACAAAATAACATTTAAAATTAGTAGATTTATGTAGAATAATTAATACATAATTTTCAATTGTTAAAAATGCCTTATCATTTGTTATATTAGTCATTTTTTTCCTTAGCAAATCTTTTTTGTCTGTCTTTTGTGTCCGCCAATAAAAAATGAGTTTTTAACACTTATGTGGAAAGATTTGTACCACAATTTTACAATAAATCCCAGCGGATATCCACAACTATGATCAACGAACTATTAAATTTTCTCGTAGATTTGTAGCAAATCGAATGTCATTCGTAGTTCTAAATTATTCATGAAATTCATTATTCATTCGATTGTTTGTTCGCATTGGAAATGAATACAAGCCTGACCTTATTTTTTATAAATTAGTTTTATAATTGACGGAGGTTTTCAGAAACTGTGTCTATACTTAATATTATAAAGCTAAAGAGTTTGTTTGTTTGAACGCGCTAATCTCAGGAACTACTGGTCCGATTTGAAAAATTATTTCGGTGTTAGATAGCCCATTTGTCGAGGAAGGCTATAGGCTATATATCATCTCGCTGAGACCAACAGAACCGGAGCAATGCGGGTGAAACCGCGGAGCACAGCTAGTCTTAAAATAAATGTAATTCGTGGGAAATAATGTTTATCAAGTTTTGCCGACGCCGTAGTAGAGGTAGTTTTATTTTAAACTGTGTAACTGTATTTTAAACTAGCTGTGCGGCGCGGTTTCACACGCGTGGCTCCGCTCCTGTTGGTCTTAGCATGATGATATACTACCTCGATAAATGGGCTATCCAACACCGAAAGCATTTTTCAAATCGGAACAGTAGTTCCCGAAATTAGCGCGTTCAAACAAACAAACAAACTCTTCAGCTTTATAATATTAGTAAAGATTATAAATAAAGAGTAGCACAAAGTAAAACTTATCTTTAAAATGCACTAAATTAAATTGCATTGCGCATCGGTGTTTATTATCAAAAGCATGATATTGTATACAATGTCGAATCTAATTCAGTATGCAATACAAAACGCGAAGTTGTTCCACAATAGATCAAACTAGTTATTCGTTATATTAGATAAGTTTTAATGGAAATCCGTATTCGTATGAAGTGAGCTTAAAACTTTCATATCTTGCGTTAATTTATATTTCTGACTTAACGTTATTAAATAATGGAGCGTTTGGAGCTTTATTTCATACCCATAACGTGTCTTAGTTGCGTTTTGATGAATTATTATTTCCAAGCTTTCCGCCCGCGGCCTCGCCCGCGTTTTCTAAGAAAAAACCCGCATAGTTCCCGTTCCCGTGGGATTTCCGGGATAAAACCTATCCTATATGTTAATCCAAGTTACCCTCTATATGTGTGCTTAATTTCATTGTAATCGGTTCAGTAGTATTTGCGTGAAAGAGTAACAAACACACACACATCCTAACAAACATTCGCATTTATGGAGGACTGTATGAAAGGGAAAATTATATTAATTAGGACTATTATTATTAATACGATACGACTTTAATTAACTCTAGAGAATTATAAACGCAAAGTGGCTACCAATTTTAATCGACACCAGTTACTAAAAATGAATAATTTAAAAACGACATTTCTCTACATTTTTTACCAAAATATTATGTTTAAGAAAATGAATAGTAAGTCTGTTAACTAATTAAAGTGTTTACATCTCTGATTACTGAAATATTTAAATTAGTTACCAACTTGTGACAAGTATGAGAATTACGTCAAACAACCCCTCTCATCAAAATTCCACGAAGCCGAATAGAAATAGTAAAGGTGCTTTAGTTAATTCAATATTGCTATAGTTCGGCGAATATTAAATCATTACTAACACCAGACTGGAGGCTTAATACAATAATTATTCAGAACGCCTTATCCCGTCTCTATAAATCGATACCTCATTGAATATTCTCATTTTAAATCGCCCGTTCGCGCTAACCAATAAAACGCCTAGACGTCTACACGGCAGCGCGGTTCGCACAATACTGATTATAAAACATGCATACATGGGGTCTTATGCTTCCCCCTCCACCCCGTCTGCCAATCACCGCTCTTTAGCTATTCGAAATTCCAAATTTGATTTGGACTGCGTAATGAGGGTATATGTAAAAGTAAATTGCCAGGTACAGTCTGCAACGAAGGGTGATTTTAGATTATTAATTTCATTATAGGTATGTTCTTCGTAAAATTCACATTTGGTTAATTCAAACACAATTTGAAAATTGGTTAAATAATTAGATGTTTGTTGTTGAAAGCTGAAACTATTTTGATAAAATTAACATTAAAATAAAGCATCGAAATCATTTATAAAACAAAAATTATTTCATACCGAGATTTAGCTTCAAATGTATAACAATCAGATTTTCCGATGTTATTAATATATATTTAGTACACTCGGATATTTATTCTGCACACATTTATCCTTTTAGTGCTTAGCGTTCTAGAATGTTCCAACTCAAAGGAATATTATATCCGACCAGCGGTCCGGTATGTGGGGCTATGTTAGCGCTTCTTTGGATTTTACGTATTAATATTATAATATATATAATACTGCTTATGCATCGAATTGTTTGTTTGTTACATTTGTGTTATTACTTTTTAATGAGATTTCTTTTATTTATAATGACGTTACTTTTATTGCATTAGAATGTTTATTATTAAAAGAAGATCCTGTGAATTCATTTTCCAGTTATTTTTGGAAGTAAAACATGTACAGCAAGGAAGAAAAAAGTGTCAATATTGAAAGCTTAAAGAGTCAAGATAGAGACGCATAAACAGACATTTTTTTTTTTTATATACACTTATTTCACAAGCAATCACACTTCAATAGCACTTATTTACGTGAAACATCATATACAGGCTACTCGACTTAATTACTAACTCAACTTAGAAGAAGAGTTTATCGAAATCGATCCAGTATTCAAATAGATTTTATTATATCAGTTTACAAAATTTTTAAAGACGTTTTCATTAAAGACTCTAAGGTCAATGGTTGATTTTGTGAATAGTTCAGTACCCTTGATAAAACCTAGTAAAGTTTTTATTTTATTAAATTAATTTATTCCTACGTAAAAGGACCTTCAGAATCATACTTTAATGTTTACCTTCAAAACTTAGCAAAAGTTTATTATGTATTTTAGGTATTACATAGCTTTGAATTACTATTTTAACGTGAATAGAATAAGATTTAATTAATTAAATGAGAAACGTCAAAACTTACAATGTCCCATTGAATAAAACTGTTTCAAAATTGAATGCAGTTTATGCATTGAAAACGCTTCCATATCAAAAAAGTTTCAGACACGTAGTCGTTTTGTTTAGACAGTTACTAAACCCACAAAACGACTATACCGTTATCAAAGAGTACTTCGTTGCGGGTAGCTGATGAAAACCCTCAACAATTTATAGTGCGCTAATACTGGCGAGTTAACAGCATAATCTGCAATCAATACACCACCGCTGGGCCTTTGGGTCATTTGCGGCGGCTTAGCCCCGACATCCGCCGTCTAAATAACAACTCAGATATCGACAACCCTATCTCCATTATCGAAGTACATTGCGCGCCCAGTTACTCAGTCTTAAAGCCGCACACGAACAAAACACGCAATGGAATGCCAACAACGCATGAGGATTGCCACAATCGGAACGTGTTTCGAGGAATTTCAATATGACCACGATCGTCTGTGTGGTAGGGTAACAAATTGGCTATAGGTTGTATAAAGTGATACCTTTAGTTTCCAAATTTCGGCTTATTGAATAGTAAATTATTCAAATATCAATTGTACCTTATCGTGCGGTATCGGTATAATTTGGTTAGTTTCTGAACGTATTGATTTACATTCAAACTGAATTCAGGTTTGGGCTATTGATACATACGAGTATTTGAATATTTTTTCGTATTCTCCTTTCGTTTGTCCAATTTTCTTTACATGTTTGCGTTCGGGAACCCGTTTGGATTTCGGTCAATATTACCATTTAAAAGGTACATTTATACATATTTAATTTAGCTAGAGTATTATTTGAGATCATGTTTATAGAGTCAATTGTGTGCTTTAATCATTTATATATGTAGTTATTGAGAATAATGTAAAAAGTGAGCTTTTGAAAAATATATGTATATAGGAAATTATGAAAAAACGTTAATATTGTTTTAAGTACATAGTTAGTCATCTTATAAGAGAGATGAACTGAAGAAGAGCAAACTTTAATTATTCATAACTAAGTTAGAGCTTTTAAGCATATTCAAATTTATGCCCAATATCTATCATCAAATCGAATTGTCAAATATCTTCCAATCCTTATATCTTCATCCCAGATCAGAACAGCCACACAGAGGAAATGTGTTAAAAATTCAGCACAAGCAGCGTGCACCAGCTAGGTAGTATCTATTCATCCATTGAGCGTCCCCAGGCGAAGCTAAGTGATTGCCACTACGCGGATACGAACTGTCATCCTCCATATTGTTGCGTAGCGACCGTGATTGCTCGCTATACCCACCGCGCGCTCGCTGCCCTTTGTTCTTTGCGTTTTTATACCGCAGTTGTTAGTTGGCGAGTGTGCTTGACGTATGCGGGGTAATTTGAAATACGTATCAATTGTTGAATGGAATACTTTAGATTGGAATGTAGAGTTCATAGAGATGAAGGAATTAAAGGTTTTGATAAATAAAGTAATAACTACATAGACACTGCACTTTACAATCTTCTCTGTAAATGCCACATATCACAATTAATTTAGTGGTTTTATGTAAAACCAAAAAATATTTTATTAAGCCATAACTAGATGTTAAGAAATAACACATCGGAAAACATAAATTGACTGACCCTTAAAATGTAATTTACCTATCTACTATACTATAACGAAACTTATTAAAACTAAAATATAGGTACCTTTTACCTACATAAAAACAATAAAACTATCACCAATCAATTATAAGCCAGAAATAACGATAGAACTACACCATACATTAGATATAAAAACATCAACGACATTAAAATTTGTTCCGCCGTTTTCGAAATTGGGTCAGAACGGACAAAAACAGTTTGTCGTACTTTTATTGAGGTTAGAAAATTTAAGAAGGTCGGTTGATCTATTGCTCCGGAATAGTGTAACAGCAAGAAATAAGGTATAAAAATAACTGCGTTAAAAACAACCGACTTCATAAACAGAAAAGTAAAAAAGATTTGATATTATTAATTACTACATATTATTTAGATGTGCTATTTACTAAAAAGGTTTGATGTCGGTGCACGGGCTTAATACTAGTGTTTGGCACCGACTTCAAACCTATTTAATAAATAGCACATCTAAATAATATGTAGTAATTAATAATATCAAATATTTTTTACTTTTCTGTTTATGAAGTCGGTTGTTTTTAACGCAGTTATTTTTATTTAATACTTTTTAGAGATATTATATTTTATTTAATACTTATCAAACGAGCCCAATCTCGATATAATTGAATCAATATATTACTGAGTTCCTAAGGCCACCTTCCGGTTCCATCATCAAATCAGCTCTATGTCATGATAATGTTTCATCGCTATCCAATTTACATAAGTATACAAAATTTCAGCTCAATCGGTTACCGGGAAGTGAATCAAAGTTACTTGCGACATTTCAATGAAGTCATCGAGTACAGACAAAAATGCTCATAAAATAAAAACTACTGAGTTTATCCGAATAAAATTTTTATGGGACCAATTCGACACCATCCCGCATCGAACAAAAAAAGAATCACGTAAATCGGTTAAGAAACCTAGGAGTAATCGGTGTACATACATCCAAAAAAAAAATTATACCGGCCGAATTGATAACCTCCTCGTTTTTTTGGAAGTCGGTTAAAAACTACTGAGTTTATCCGAATAAAATTTTTATGGGACCAATTCGACACCATCCCGCATCGAACAAAAAAAGAATCACGTAAATCGGTTAAGAAACCTAGGAGTAATCGGTGTACATACATCCAAAAAAAAAAAAATTATACCGGCCGAATTGATAACCTCCTCGTTTTTTTGGAAGTCGGTTAAAAATGGAAACAAATTTGACAGTTTTAGTTGTTATTAAAGAAGGTTCAATTAATTATCATACATTTTTATTACAATCGGATTTTATCATTGAAAACTATTTTTTTAATTACATATCATTTAATTCTAGTTGATTGCTATTATCGATCATGTTTCTGGAATTCACAAGTTCGCTATACAATTAAATAGGAGTATCTATTTATATGAATTTAGTATTTACATTAAAACAACTTATAAAGTGAAATCTGGTATAATTTTCGAACGTAAAAAGCTATTCTTTATCCAAATACATATATTTAAGGATTTAATACACGTAGGTATAAACAAATCAAAGTACATAACACTAGTTTTATTTCAACTCAAACAGAACCGGGCTAAATAGTAGTTTCTAGAAGGATAATTCGATATTCTCTGTAATACGGTTTGATACTGATGGGTATTGACGAGAGATCTTATCACTTAGTTTGCTGTTCCGTGTTATGTTAGTTATGTTGTTAATAATGAATTGGATACAACAACACATATTAGGTTGTGTTGTTAGTGATATGATTTGAGAAAAAATGGATAGAAAGGTAATGTAAAATTATGCATCTTTTTTGATAATATTCTTTGTTATTTTATTTGAAGTAGTGAACCAACTTATTGACATTAATGCAGGTAGAGTATGAGATGAAATAATTTGACCTTTAATTAATTTAAACGGATTTTGTAATTAAGGTTTTAATAAAATGGAAACATTTTTTTGTTATATTTAAGGTACTTTAATAATCGTCAAATTTTGAAAATAACTTTCTTATCAAAATTTCTCAAAAAAAAAAATTTTATTTACCTATGGTATCCATGCTATGTGTGTATATTTATAATATCTTAACACAATCACAAAACAACTGAACTAATATCGATGACATTTAGCCCTCCGATAGTTAACCAGGTCATTCAACCCTGTGCAATGCAACGTACTTTGAACATAACACACGTTAATTCCTGGGATTTAATAAATTATGCAAATTTCTATTATAATCGATAGCTTATATTCATGTTGGTAGATTCATTGCAAGATCAATGTTTGTGCTATCTTAACTGCTAGTTATAATTTTAAACTGGAGTTTAAACTGCAGTTTTCGATAAACTTTACCGTTGATGTTATATATAGCTGAAATTTAAAAGCTATGTTTTTTCTTCTTTTTATTGTATGCTAGCAGTCCGCCCCGGCTTCGCCCGTGGCACCTACATGTTTACGTTTTTTTTCTTAAGAACCATCCCCGTACTTCAAGGAATTGATTCCGCAGCGCACGCGATGACAGAATTTTTATTAAGGATTTTTTTACACCTTGGGTTACATTATTGCATTTTGGTAAGGATCTCTAATTTTTTTGAAAATGCAATAAAGCCTATATTGCTCAGTGAAGATGCAGCTTTCTAATGGTGAAAGAATTTTTGAAATCGGTCCAGTAGTTTATGCGTATATGCGTACATACATAATTACAAACCTTTCCTCTTTATAATATTAGTATAGATTAAATAATTGTGAACTGTAAAACGTTGTTTCTTTGTATTTTCGATTCTTATATTCGTCCGCATTCACCCGTGGTAGACACAATATAGCCTTTGTCAGTTAGGGATAACGTTGATGTACATTTGGATAGGTGGCGGTGAAATAATTTTAGAAATCGATCCAGTAGTTGCTGAGATTGGCGCGTTCAAACAAAAAGATTTTGAAAATCAAAATATCATATCATAGTATAAAATGGAATTCATAACTTTTCAAAAAAAACCTTCATGTTGACTCGTAAAATAATCAGCATAACATTATTTAATGAATTAAATCCACACCTATGATTCAAGATAATATCTCTGTTTAATCATATTATCTATAACTACCCTCAAACAGTATAATTTAACGCAAATAGCGAGTGAGTCAACCAATACAGTCTCTAATCCGCAAGTCAATATTGAGCCAATGTGATAGGAACTTTAATTATATATAAACAGTGTCTATTATGTATAAACAGGCTCGTGTAGTGTGATTATTTAGAACTTTAATTGGCTTAAAACAAAAAACTGTTGAATAGTATCATTAGTAGAGCACATAGTAAAGCAGCCAGTTTCTTAAAATTTTATCGAATTTGTATATTATGGACAAAATTACTTACATATTACAAACATATGAGTGCTGATAAAACAAATAAAATCATAAAAAATATGTTTAAAGAGATTTCAAGTCAAATTATTCTGATTCTGTACACACACCATGTATAAAAAATTACTTCAAAGAGGCTCATTTTCCGTTGATTTTAACCGTAATTTGGAATGTCACTTCGCTTGCTTTAAAAAATGGTTTAGAAGTCGAATGTCATTTGTTAGAGTACCATAAACAGTATACAGGGTGTTTCAATCCGGTACTGCTCTTTTTTAATTGATTAGATTTAGAATATATAGCTTAATTCGGAAAAAAAGGAATATACTTACTGCATATAATTCATGTATTTTTATTTTTTTTTTGTGAACGGATTTTCAATAACGCTAACATAGATTCGAAACTTATTTATATTTGAAGTTCATATTATAACGTAACAATTACTAAAACAAAAAACGTGGCTTTGGTACATCAAAAATGCTGAACCCATTTCGATGAAACTTTGCACACAGATATAACATACGATTTAACTCTAGTTACCTTAATAACAGGAATCAACTCAAGTTACCTTATACACTTCTCGAATAATTAAACCGTATCAGTTGATATAATCAGTGGGATCAGGTGGGATTGAACTCTGTATGAGATAGCAAGATACGAGAGAGTTAAGATAAATACTTGGATAAAGTAAATAGAGTGATTATATAACAAGTAACTAAGTTCTTATATTGAATGTACAGTGGTTAAAACATGAACTTAGGAGAGAAAGACCAAGGTTTGATCCCAGTGAAAAATAAGTAACAAAATCTTAGGCTTATCCTGGTAGTTGGTCACCTACTTGTTCTTTAGAGAAAATCGAATAGTAAATCATTTAAAAACATGCCAAAAACATAGAATTATGCATTACTATCTGGGGGCACGGCAGTGCCCCCGCCAAGTCGAGCAAAAAAAAGCGGCACGGCCGTACCATCCTTTTCTCGAAGCAATTCGGGCCTTTTTCGACCCCCTATAATTCGGTTGTGGATAAAGCAAGAAACCTGAATCTTCAGTGTATAAACACGGAATATTTAAAATTTCAGTCAATTTGAACCAGTAGTTTAAGAATGACAACTTGTTAAAGTTTCTAAATTTTGTCACTCACTGACTCACCGATCATCAAAAGTCCAAGGCACTTCTAGCAGACTTAGAAGCTTCATATTTGGAATACATATAGAGTTTAGTGTCTTAATCATGGGAAAACTTAAATATTTTGTAATTTCGGTCCAGTTTTCCAAATACACCAACTGCATCAATAACTTTGTAATCCCATATAAATATATGGGATTACAAAGTTATTTATGCAGTTTGTTAAACTAATCAAGTCGTTAGAAGTAGATGGTATCAAAAAGAAAGGCTCTACAAAAAGAAGTGAGATCCCATCAAAAACATCCTGTAAAAAACCCAAGTCTCGCAGCTCAGTCTTTCTACCGTCAAAAGTTGTGAGATCCATGTAATACCAAGTCGGTTAATCTATTTAGTGTCTACTTGAAGGACCTTCTGTCTTAAGTTATTACATAAGTTATTATCATGCCAATATTAAAAATATTTAACGTTTTAAACAAATAGATCGACTTGGACATCGCTTGATTTGATTATTAGTATGTATCACACTACACAGCACGACGGGCCAGCGACCAACAGGAACGAGAGTTTCAATCGCGTGAGGCGCGAGAGACTAAAGAATCTAATATAATATTGTAATATTCATTTTGTTTTCATGCGATGTCCAAGTCGATCTATTTGTTTAAAACGTTAAATATTTTTAATATTGGCATTATAATAACTTATGTAATAACTTAAGACAGAAGGTCCTTCAAGAAGACACTAAATAGATTAACCGACTTGGTATTACATGGATCTCACAACTTTTGACGGTAGAAAGACTGAGCTGCGAGACTTGGGTTTTTTACAGGATGTTTTTGATGGGATAGCGTGGTTTACTATAGCGTCTTCCATCATAAATAAATAATACCCTATATGATACTGGCTAAACATCTTTTAACAGTCAAATAGCGACACAAAAACAACAAATTAAATCTTTTATCTATAAAATATTATTAACTTTATTTCTTTTGATGAACCTTTATATTATTTTTATTTTCTTTTTTAAACGCTCTTTCATTATTGCCAACAAGCTGCAAATAAAAATAATAACATACTTCTTACATTGTATCCCTTTATTGTCTATTAAAATAGAAATGTAAGGAATTTATATGAGATAGATTTCATAACAGTCCCATGTTACATGACAACAATAACCAAAGAATGTTATTTTTTGTAACTGTTCTTTTTTAGGAAAGTCACTGTTATTTCACGCGCGTGTCAATGTTGTGATTTTTGGTTTGGGAATTGACTTCAAAATGTTTGATTTGTATGTAGTTGTAGCGTAGATTATTAAAAAAAAAATTAACGATATAATATGGGAATGGACGTCTTGGTTCATAATTTATCATGTTATATTCGTTGGTTGGTTACCCTTTTTTATTAAAGATAGAATATTGAAAATTTCGTTAAAATCGAAAATTTAATTAAAATTTATGCAGTTTCCATATTAAAAGTAAAATTACTAACGACCTGCTACTATTTATTTGATTTATCATAGTAAATATTTAATTGCGTTATAACTAATATCACAGTGCAATAGCAGTTGTTATAAATAACAGTGATTTCACAGTGACACAACGGACTTGCTAAACGGTTAGGACAGTAATCATGAAATGTTTATGAAGATCTATAAATAAGTCTCTTCTCATTTACATTCGTATTTATTCCCAGTCCTATTTGTTCAAATTGTATGTTTACTGTGTGTTATTTAAACATTGAAGTTTATAAACATAATGTTAAAATTTTTCGCAGAAATAATTATTCGCGCGTATAATGAAAGTGGTTATAATATGTATATGAAAGTAATAGACGATTGTTATAATTTTTAAAAAATGTACATGTAATGTACATGTATCTATCTTTTTGGATAGGTATTATAAATGTGGTAGATATTGAAAGCTTTTTTTTCCAAAGTTTAGTAGTTAGTATTATTATAGTATTTTAAAATTTTATCTAGGACTAATATTATAAAGCTGAAGAGTTTGTTTGTTTGTTTGAACGCGCTTATCTCAGGAACTACTTCCGATTGGTCCGATTTGAAAAATTTTTTCGGTGTTAGGTAGCCCATTTATCGAAGAAGGCTATATATCATCACCCTACAACCAACAGGAGTGGAGCCACGGGGGTGAAACCGCGGAGAGCAGCTAGTCATAGATACACCTTTTTCACTAACAGTATTCTCAGTCCAATTAAAAGTAATCATTCGACAAATAACTAAACAAATTAGTCAGCGTATGATACGATATCTACAGTAATTAACGGGCGTATAATTTAGGTCTATTTTCTAGACTAAATAAACACTAGATAGGAATAACCGTGGGAACTCGTGTACGAAGCTTCATAATTGGATAATTGATACGCTAACAAGATATGATTGAATTTAACTATAAAGAGGTTCAATTGTTTGTGTGTATGTACTATTTAATGCATATGACAATGTAATTGAAAAGTTAGGATCTTAGTTTGTTAGATTTTATATCACAGTGGTAGAAAAGCTCTTTCTTTTTTGTATTTGTCAAATCAGCGCTGTATTGTAATATAGGACCATAGGACTCATTGCTTTAAAATATTACCTCTACATAGTATAAAACAAAGTCGCTTTCTCTGTCCCTATGTCCCTTTGTATGCTTAAATCTTTTAAACTACGCATCGGATTTTGATGCGGTTTTTTTGATAGAAAGAGTGATTCAAGAGGAAGGTTTTAGTATTTGATTTATTAGGTTTTAGACAAAGCGGGCGAAGCCACGGGCGGAGAGCTAGTAATATTATAAATCATACAATGTAGAGCACATTTTTTACTTGTATAATACGAAATGTATCTAACATTTAATTTTGTTTGTTTCAGGTAAAAATCACAGCAATGGAAATGGAGAAAACATTCGTATTCATCCGCTAAGATATTTTAAGAATATTTTTATTTAAATACATACAAACTTCTAAAATTCATTCTTAGTTATTTTTATACAAATTTAAATGAGAAATGATTGACTTTGTTAAGGTTTTTGCAACTTGAACAATAAAATTAAATGTCTCCGATGTTGTGTTGTGTATACATAACAATGCTTACTATGTTTCTCTTACACGCAATTCAATAAAAGTTTTTTCGACAATAAAGTTCAAATTCCCTTACTTATATAGTCTTCATAGAAATGTTTATGCTAAATTAAACACAATATAAAACACAATTTGGGGCGGATTTCCACTTTCCTAAATGCGTTTTTAATGCTTACGACATTCTGTATTGAATGCTTTATGATGGTTTTATGATTTAGTAGTAATCGATGGAAGAACAAACTACAAACCTACTTTTTTTATTAATGAAATATACGACGGATGTACCAAAATATCATAAGCTACGGAAATCGGTATTTTCGACAAGTCCGTAAAAAAAGTAAGCGCTAGATTACTAAATATATAGATATTGTGTACTCTATCGTAAATAAAGACTTCGTTTTTATTTTAAAAAGCTTTCTCTATTATAACAGACCTTGATTAGTGAAAATATTTGTAACGAACGAAGTAAATCAAACATAAATACCAATAAGTTATCTTGAGGTCAAATCGTGGAGAAAGTTTTAAACAATAATGTTATTATTAGACCGTCAAGCGGCATGACTCATGCCTAATGAGCTTGAAGGTTTGATAATATCATCTATGGTATAAGTTTATTGACCTCGTTGTGTCACAAATAGTAAAGGTTATGTAGAGAAGGGTTACAGGTTCAATCTTAGTAGCTTGTGCATTATCTTCACTATATAGAACGGTCGCTTCCCGCAACCTTATTTATGCTTAGATCTTTAAAATGACGGAACGGATTGTGGTGCGGTTTTTCTAATAGATAGAGTGTTTATAGAGGAAGGTGAATATGAATAATACTAGCATATTTGCACCCATTCGAAGCTGGGGCGGGCTAGTAGCTAGGGCTAGTATAATATATATTACATAGGTAGTTAATCCTTTATAGATTATTATTATAAGCAACTGTGTATTTATATAAAATTGTATACTAGGATCGTAAGCGAAATTCGCCTTCATTCCAACGAATTTGCTTTGCCCTGAAACACACATTTGATAAATCTACACTATGATACCGAGCAATGATAAATGTATCCGTAGTACATGGACGCTAGACTGAAATACTAAACAACCGGAGACATAATATATACCTATATATAGATCCTACTAGGTATAGATCCAACTATTATTTTAAACGCGAAAGTATATGAGAAAATATTTAAGTTATTCTTGCAATTAAAAACAGATAGTATTGGGATAACTTTTTAGCATAGTAATAGTAAGGTAGTATTAAATTTAGCATAGCATAGCATGACAGTTTGTTTTGGCATATTTTCAAGCCCGTAACAAAGAATAATTGATCAATGTATCACGTTATATCTCACAACGTCAAAACGTAATTACCCGGGAAAGGCTCTCGTATCCCGGTAAGTACTGTAAGGTGTCCCATTAATGCGTTCAGTCCATCAGCTTCGAGATCCCGGGCAATCCCGGCCACTTGACTTGGGTTGCGTTTGACAGTGACTGGCTAGCTACTGGAAAGAAAACAGAAATTAGTTTGGTCGGCAATATGTATTAAACACTAGCTCTGCACCGCAGTTTTACCCGAATTGCTTCGCTCCTATTGGTCTTAGCGTGAAGATATAAAGCCTTCCTCGATAAATGGACTATCAAACAGTGAAATAATTTTTCTAATCGAACCCGTGGTTCATGAGATTAGCGCGTTCAAGCAAACAAACAAACTCAGTTTTATAATTTGTATTAGTATACAATATATTAATAATATGTATAGTATTTTAAACGCTTGTTTATCGAGATTATAAGACAGACAAATAAACAGACAGATGACGGTTTTCTCGGATATAGTAATTTACCTGCAGTTATATAAGAGTGAAAATGTGTTGTAAATGTGATTAAAGTCAACATAACTTACACATATTTTCTATAAGTGCTACACCACTAAGTTTATAATAATGACCCTCTAATGTGCACTCAGATAGACCATAACACAACTTTTATGCACTCGTCTTATCACTTGTATTACGTGTATTTTATGTTTGTTTGAAATGATAACGGTACTAGAATATATTTTTTTGTAGTTAAAGGAGGCTCTAGGTAAAGTTGTATTATAAATTATATTATTTCGAAACAAGAACATTATTTGATATTGTATATAATATTGCGTATATCACAGATTGTTGAACATAATAAAATTTTGTACAAAATAAAATGAAATATCGTAGAAATTTACTATTCCCTATAGAAAAATCACCAAATTAGTCGAGTTATGCAAACGAGGCACGAAGACATAAACTCACGAGCGACCTTTCGACCTCGTTCAAATATTTAAGTTAATACGCTTAAACGGACAGATTGTCCCGGAACGAGAAGGGTAGATACTGCCCCGGAATTATAAAATTCGCGCGCAAATTGCAAATTCCCGCCAAAATTCATAACGCCTTGGGAGGCCGGGGAATGTTAAGAAATGTTGCGTGTATTATGAATTTTAATTTTTATATTGCTTTGTCAAAAGTTTTTGAAGTTTTCTTTAGGCGCGTTGAGAGTAATATTTCAAGGCCGCGACATGCTAATACCGTCACGTCATGTAGTAAGGCGACGATCTTTGAATCTTGCCAAAGAAATTTCACTTCTAACATCTGTGCTCGGCGCACACACACTTTTTTATGTTTATGTTTTCCTAATTATTTGCGAACTAATAAAAGTTATTATAACAATAATATTATCTGATTATAACTCTTCTTGTTTGAATAAATAATAAAAAAAGACTACTTGTAATAGATTAAAAACCTTCAGAATTTTTTTTTTAAATACATATAGCTAATTGTAACTACCATACCTACTTAAATAACATAATAATAAAATATCAAACGAAACCTCGTGTACAACACTAGCTATGAATTGCCATTAGTACAAGTTAAAGGGATAACGAATGAAAAATATTAAAATGACTCAAGTTGAACCGATAAAAGTTTAAAGTTTTAAAAAATCACGGCCATTCGTATTATCATACTTTTCAAAGTTGAAGCGAGTGGCGACTGGAGTGAAGCGAAATCATTTTTATGCTAACATTTTAAGAGTTGACTATCTTTGGAAAGTATTTTCTTGTTACCGTTACTTATATTTTTTGTTTTATGTTTTAAAATGTATTTCTTACTAGCGGTCCGCCCGTGGTACATATTTCGCAATAAAAGGTAGCCTATGTCCTTTCTCAGGGTCTAAAGATTGTCTGTGCCAAATTTCATAAAAATCGGTTGAGAGGTTTAAGCGGGAAAGCGTAACAGACAGACAGACAGAGTTACTTTCGCATTTATAATATTAGTAGGGAATAGGGATTAACTGAGATCTTTTCATTATAAGTCTCAACTTACTGTTTTAACATTTACTTAAATTAAATTATAACAATAAAATATGGTATAGCCATACTCAAACTCAAACTCAAACTCAAACATTTATTCATTCAATAATTAGACTTCTTATATATAGAAGCACTTTTGAAACGTCATTACATATTTTAAAATTTACCACCGATTCGGAAAGCAGTATCTACGGAGAAGAACCGGCAAGAAACTCCATAGTTGCTCTTTTAAATCATGTCAGTTTTACAATTTTACAAAATACATATTATAACATTATAATATATTATAATAACATGCCAAAGAACTGTCCTGTGGTTTTTTCGCGACAACCCTCCATGGGTTTTTATCGTCCATATATTCCTGAATACTGTAGTAGGTACGCTCTCTGAACTAGTACATTTTTTATACTTATAAGTTTTAAATTTAGAACTACTAAACTCTTTAATATTATGAGGAATTCTATTGTAAAAGCGTATACCTTGACCCATAAATGAATTTTTAACTTTAGCTAATCGGAAAAATGGCATTTCAATTCTATTTCTGTTCCTTGTGCCATAACAGTGTCTATCTCCTACTCTTGTGTGTAAGTCGGCGTTTTTGTGTACATGCAAAATATTATTAAATATATACTGTGATGGTACAGTAAGGATACCAGTATTCTTAAAGAGATCTCTTAGTGAGTCCCGAGCACGTAAATTATATATAGAACGAATGGCTCTTTTCTGTAAGATAAATATAGTTTCTATATCTGCAGCCCTGCCCCATAGTAGAATTCCATAGGACATAATACTATGAAAGTAGCTGAAATAAACCAATCTAGCTGTATGCTCATAGGTAGTAAAATATCTGTTTGTCTGTTTGTTCCAGCCAATCTAGGAAACAGTTCCACATTTTTCAGGACTTTCACATAATTTAAATAGATAACGTCCTTTAAACTGCTTACAAATTAAAAATATCATGTAACACGGCTGAAGTCGCATGTCAAAACTAATAAATTCTTGTCAATAAAATAATAATCTATCTTCTTATATATAAAATTCTCGTGTCACAATGTTAGTCTGCATACTCCTCCGAAACGGGTGGACCGATTCTCATGAAATTTTCTGTGCATATCGGGTAAGTCTGAGAATCGGCCAACATCTATTTTTCATATTATGTACCACGGGCGAAGCCGGGGCGGACCGCTAGTGTAAATATAAACTGTCGCAAGTTTTAAAGTTATTCAGTGTAAACTTTCTATTGTTATCTACAGTATAATGAAAACGGATCAAATTGAAGTCGATAGTTGTCCACCGTTTAGCTCGACGCTAACTAGTGGCGATAATTGAGCAAAGCGAGCGTGGAAGCGGAGCGAAGGCGGGAGCGAGTTAATTTTGTATTGTAAAACGTATTGTTCTTTTAGAGTGAGGGAATAGTAATAATATTGTTTAACGGAATGTTACAATTAATAATCTATCCAATAACATTTTTAAAACTCAATCATTTAATTTTGCGGTTCCTCAATTTAGTAAAAAATATTAAATCACAACTCTTATATATTGTAAGGCGGTTGAATTTTATAATTAAAATTACTTATATATTTCTCTTAACAGCACAATTGTTTAAATTTTACAACAAAATTCAATACCTTAAGTGATAATTTAGAATCTGATATAACTGAAAGCCTTAATATCACGTGTCAAAATGCAAATACATACTCTGAATGTCCCTATCTAATTGAATATCATGCTACTCAAGGAATATCGGTACTATGCGCTAATATCAGGAGTATTAACTGCAACTTTGACTATCTTGTATCAAGTCTTTCAACTATGAACATGACAATTGATATCATTGTCCTAACCGAAACCTGGACAGATGCAAACAGTTCTCCCCCCCTGCTTCAATCATATAATATGTTTCATACAAAAAAATCATTCAATCAAAATGACGGCATTGTTGCATATGTAAAGGAAAACCTAGGATGTACTTATACTGAACCTCTTTTTCAGGATGGAAACTGTCTGATTTTATATATTAATAACTCATATAGTATTATTTGTTGTTATAGACCTCCTAGCTTCGTTAATCCATCTAACTTTCTTAATTCGCTCGTATGTATACTGGAGCAAACAAAAACAAAAAATATTATTCTTACGGGTGACATAAATCTTGATATTATCCAGAATAGTATCACGCCACACGTTAACGAATATTTAAATATAATAGCTGCACACGGACTAAAAGTAGGCATTAATCGTCCTACACGGCTGCTAGCCTGTTTGGATCATTTTATGATAAAGTCTACAAAAACATGCCGTACCGTCATTCTTCCTGAAATATCCGACCATAAACCTATATTGCTTTACGTTCAAGATCTCGAATCATATAATAATAATGTCATTCCTTCTTCAAAAATAAACATACGCCTGCTTAAGGAAGCCCTTAACCAAAAGACCTGGTTGCATTCTAACTTTTTTGAACTAACTGATCCTGATGTTGCTGCTTCCATATTAATAAGTTGCTTACAAAAAGCAATTGATACTAGTTCTACAGTTAAGAATATCCCTAAACGAAAGCAGATACTAAAACCATGGATAACCTCGGGAATTCTTAGATCAATTCGGAAAAGGGACGTACTACACAAAAAATCTAACAAGACACCGAACGATATAGTACTCAGAAACCGCTATACAAAGTACAGAAATACATGCAATAACATTATTAAATCACAGAAAGAACTCTATTTCCAAAATAAATTTAAACTTCACGCAAAAAATATCAAAGGTACATGGGAAACTATTAAAGAATTATGTAATCTAAAACGATGTAACAATTCAGCTATTGACCTGTTGAATTTAAAAAATACGCACACTGAATCATTAGACTCCGTTAATGAATATTTCACGAATGTGGGATCAAATTTGGCTAACAATATCTTAACTACAATCAATAAAACTGTTGCGGATCTCTCTACTAAAGCTACACATTTTAATGGACCGATTAATTCCATGGCTTTAATCCCCACTGACGCTAAAGAAATTGCTAATATAATTGTCTCAATGAAGAAAAGTGCTTCGGCAGGCCTGGACGGTATAAGCTCATCTGTGTTATATAACCATGTTGATATTCTTTCTGAACCTATTAGCTACCTTTGTAATTTAAGCATAAGCACGGGCCAATTCCCCAAAATTTTAAAGAAAGCAGTTGTTGTTCCGATATATAAATCAGGAGAAAAGACCCTACCATGTAATTACCGGCCAATTTCCCTTTTATCTAGTATCTCTAAGATACTAGAAAAAGTTGTTTCAACTCGATTGATAAAATTTCTAGATGCTAATAACATTATTTCTAAAAATCAGTTTGGATTTCGTAGTAAACTCTCGACTCAAGACGCTATCCTCAAACTTACTCACTGTATCACTCATCACCTGGACCGAGGCAATAAATGTTTAGGTATTTTCCTTGACCTTCAAAAGGCATTTGATACAGTGAGCATACCTATTCTTTTGTGTAAACTCCAGAACATAGGAGTGCGTGGCAATGTCTTAAAGTGGTTTCAGGATTATCTAAGTGATAGAGTCCAATGTGTCAAAGTAGAGGGATCGATGAGTAATCATTCTACATGTTCCTATGGTACTCCGCAAGGTAGTACTATAGCTCCTATCCTGTTTTTGATTTATATCAATCCCTTATGTGAGTTAAAAATAAATAACGCAGAAATTGTTACTTTCGCGGATGATACTGTCATCTTGTTCTATGATAAAGATTGGCTCAAGCTCAGACAGATTGTAGAGAGAGGGCTCGCTTCCGTGACAACATGGCTTGAGGATAATTTACTATCTTTAAATACTAAAAAACCGGCCAAGTGCGAGTCGGGCTCGCGCACAAAGGGTTCCGTAGCAGCAAATATAATAAATTACAGTTAAATCAACCTATCTCAAAAACTATAAGAGATACTTTGATCAAACCAAAAATCGTTGAAAGAGTTAATTAGCATGCATCACCTCTATTTTTTTTAGAATTTTATACCCCGTAGTTATAAAAATAGAGGGGGGGGGACATACTTTTTACGACTTTGAGAGCTGATATCTCAAAAACCGTTCACTTTAAGAAAAATGTTTTTTAGAAAACTTTATATCATTTTAAAAGACCTTTCCATTGATACCCCACACGGGTATGTACATCGAAAAAAAAAATTTCATCCCTCAGTTACATGTATGGGGGGCCCCACCCCCAATTCTTTTTTTTACTATTTAGTGTCATATTTTTGTAGCGGTTCATACAACACATATTCCCATCAAATTTCATCACTGTAGTACTTATAGTTTCCGAGTAAATCGGCTGTGACAGACGGACAGACGGACAGACGGACAGACGGACATGACGAAACTATAAGGGTTCCGTTTTTGCCATTTTGGCTACGGAACCCTAAAAAACGACTTACATCTGCTTTTCTAAGAGTAAAACTCTCTCTCCTTCACCTGATTTTGAAATAAAAATTCATACCTTCCCATGCAATAGGATTCCCAGACTGCAGACAACTTGCAATTGCGAGAAACTACTTCGAGTCGAGCACACCAAATACTTAGGTATACAGGTAGACAGTCACGTAAAATGGGATGTTCAGGCCTCTTATTTAGTAACGCGGTTACGAAGGATGATCTATATATTTAAAAATCTAAGAGCAGTAGTAAATAAAAATACCGTTTTACTAATATACAAGGCACTAATAGAAAGCCTCTTAAACTATTGCATATGTGCATGGGGAGGCATGGCTAAGTCCCACCTTATTCATGTCGAACGAGTTCAGAGGGCAATTATTAAAGTAGCGCTAAAATTACCATTCAGATATCCCACTACAAATCTATTTAAGGAATCAAACTTATTAAGCGTACGGAAAATATATTTAAAGGAAATCCTACGACGATACCATACACAGACAGTACCAGCCTTACAGATTGTTAATAAAAGAAGAGACCGATTCCCTATGCCGCGTACTAATAGTAGGTTTGCTAAAAGATTTTTTCATTTTGCTGCCCCTAAGTTTTACAATATTATAAGTAGGACCCAAAAAGTTAGGACTTTAAATAACAGTTTATTTAAAAAAGCGGTCATTAAATGGCTTGAAAATTATGATTATGATGAAATAGAGCAGCTCATAAATAATGGATAGATGTCAATAATATAACATACACAAACACACAACACTCACATGCACAAGCACACACATTCACAAACACACACACACACATATACACACACTCACACTAACAAAATCACGCACTCTACTTGTAAAAAGCTTGTAAACGCACAACTGTATATTTATATGTTTTTTTTTTACTTTCTCTGTTTTTTAAATGTAATCTTTTTGTTGTACTGAACATGTTCTCTGGGAAGGAACTGTCTTCCTTAACACAGGATTTTCCTAGCTAGGAAGACAGAGCCACACTGTAATTGTACTGTATTAATTTTTGTACTCAATAAAGATATTTTTATTTATTTTTATTTAATATTAATAGATTTTTAGTCAGTTTCACATTGTAGATACGTTCTGTTTAGCTAATCTGTCAGTTAAAGTCGCATATTGTATTATGTATGAAAATTGACACCAGTAACATTATATGAGTATAAATAGAAATACCACAGATAATAATGCTAATTTGCTTTTTTCTTCGCGTAGTTATAAGGCTATCTAATTTCTTATAAAGTATTAACTAATAGAGCCAAAATATTATTTAAACTAAATTCAAAACTGGAAATTATTTTTAACTTCATTCATTCGTTTTTCATTTAGTCGATTGTATCTTACCACTTCTGCTGTCGCTCGCTCATCTAATTTCTTAAATTTTAATCTTTAATTTTACTCTTATTTACCTTCCAGTTAATTTCAATCATTCTCTACTAAATATTCATACTACATATTTTCTAAACATTTATGACAATACTGTTATGACTGACTGCGCTCCGCTGTTCCCGCGTGGCTCCGCTCCTGTTGGTCTTAGCGTGATAATATATAGCATAGCCTTCCTCGATAAATGGGCTATCTAACACCGAAAGAATTTTTCAAATCGCACCAGTAGATCCCGAGGTTAGCGCATTCAAACGAACAAACTCTTCAGCTTTATAATATTAGTATAGATTATCGCCCCGCTACCTCTCCGCTCATCAGACTTCAACTCATCTCCAGTGACCTCTTCAGAGACTGTTTGTCTTTGAGTTTGAGTGTTATATTGAGTTTTACTGTTCGAAACTTGATGTTAACTTAGAGATTCATTTAAGATCCGCCTTTGACCGCTTGTTTACGGTTATCGCTTCAGCGATTTGCATTTTAATAATGATATTGTTGTATTATACATAATATTATACAAAAGTGTTGAATTATGTGTGTCTGTTAAATAAATAATTAAAGTACTGGCTCTTAGACTTCAGTTAAAAATATATAAAACTATACTTGAACTGTTTTCAGCATATAATTAGGTACCCTAATAATATGCTGTATAATTAGGTATTAGGTGCCTAATATTATAATTATGGCAAATAGTATGTGAAAAACCGACGTTACATTTATTTAATCCTATGATCCTTTATTTTAATATAAATTAATAGATCGAAAAAGATAATGCATTTACTACATTATTTGTTAAATATATTACATACGTAACTTGTGATATCATTAAATTCACCAACATTTTTTGTTCCTAAGTACTTTTCTCTTCTCACAAATACCGACGTGCCGTAACCACCATAAAAACCGTACTCATAAAAAACAAAATGCAATATAAATTCGCACGTCGAAAACCGCAGACGAAGCCGTAGCAAATGGATGTATTTAGCAAACAATTAGCGTTATATATCAGATAAGACGATAAGCCGATTTTAATTTCCCCTTTCGATATCGCGTTACCGGCTTTTTAACGAAATATAGCTTTATTGTACGGATTACAAACACACATGTCTATATGTATATTCGCAAGCAATTTAAGAGCAAAATAAATATATTTTTAACATCATTTTTAGGGCCCCGTACAACTAAATTAACCTTGTACGGAACCCTTAGTGTCACAAGTTCGACACGCACTTAATCGATGTTTAATTTTATGTTCGTACTGAAAATAAAAATATATGATTGTACAAAGTACCTACTTAAGACATTTTTTTGAAACTGAAAAATATAACAAATTAAAATGAACATATTATACTTCCACGAAATCGCTGTATAAAAAACGAGCGTTAACAATTTATAATCGTACATTTTATTTTACACTAGCGGTCCGCCCCGGCTTCGCCCGTGGTACATATTTCGCAATAAAAGGTAGCCTATGTTCTTCCTCAGGGTCTAAAGATTATCTGTGCCAAATTTCATCAAAATCGGTCCAGTAGTTTATGCGTGAAAACCATACATACATACATACATACATACATACAAACCTTTCCTCTTTATAATATTAGTATAGAAGTATAGATAGAGGTACATATTATATACTCTTATCTATAGGTAAAATAATATGCAACGGGTCTTCTCGTACGTATTTCAGTGGGAACAGGATAATATATCATTGTTACCGCCTCACAATGCACATTCGTCGAATGTTACATCGCGGTACTGGGACGCAGTAAAGTCGACAAACTCAAATTTCGACCATAAAGACTTACAAATTTTAACAAATAAGAGCGTGTGTGCCGAGCATACGTGTCAGAAGAGAAACTTCTTTGACAATATTCAAAGATACCAAAATCGTCGCCTCTATAACGTGACGGTATTGCCATGCGATCTTTAAATTTTACTCTCAACGCGCCTAAAGAAGTTTGTCTTCAAAAAACCCTAAGCTAATAATATATTAAAATAAAGCTTGTTGACAATCGAAGCGCACTTAACGCGAAGGGACAGACCGATTCCTTTAAATTTGTGTGTTTGTCCGCCAGGTAGGTTTCAAAAATAACAATAGTTTACGAAACCCTTGGCTTACACACTGCACACATTTCTGTATTATTTAAAGAATATGGTGTCTTTGTTTTATGTGAAAAATACTATTTAAAATTATTATCATTCATAATATGATTAAAATAATTTGGAAAATCCAAAAGTTCACGCCTCATAATTTTTTTTAATAAATATTTATTAATTATTATTTTTGTTTATTTAATAACAATTAAACCACATCGAATCAGACCCTGAAAAATGAAAGGGTTCTATTCCTGAGCATACTCAAGCGTAAGAGAAAAAAAAGACTCGATTAGTAAAGTATTTCGGTCGCTATCGTGTTAACAAGAAAAAGGATCCGCACATACAGACACACGGACGTCCAAGACAGAACTTTTTTAAACTGTTTTTTAACTAGTTTAAATAACAAAAATGACATCAAAAATATCATGAACGTTAAAAATAGTGTTTTTTCTTAATATGTGTGTGTATGTATTAAGTATCTTACAAGTGCAATGTATGATACATAAAGACATTTTAAGTTTGAAAAATCAGATGTTTTGCGCGAAGTGACAGTAGTACCCACCTCAACGCTTCGCTTATGAGGCGTGCAATAAGGCTAGCGATGTTAATTTGTCTTTATATTTATGTTACAGAATAGGTTATACTTACTTTTATTACTATACCTAGTTCACTTACTGTAACAAATGAATTAATAATTCATTCATTCCGATTATACTTCTAAACGTTTCAGCGAAAAGTTAATTAAACATTTAAAATATTTAGCACGTGTAATGTAAAATATCAATCGAAAGGTAGTTTCTAAGTAAAATTAATTTAAAATTCAATGCGCAGTGTGTAAACCTTTCGCCTTACCGCTAAGACGGTGTCGGATCGTTATAAAAACATAGAAATCGGTTGTTCTGTGGATTTTGATATCGGCTTCGACCGCACAACGATATAATAATATTGGCCGACTGTAATTGTGTTTGAACGTTTCTTAATACATACCTATATGTGGATTTAAATTTGATTGTTAGTATTAATTTCTATTTTCTGTTTAAATAAATTCTTGGGAGTAATGGAAACCTTAATGATAGGCACACGAAGGTAAAAGATATTACAATTTTGAACGCATGTTTTAAATTTTAGGTATGTATTTTTGCAAGGTAGCTTTTTAATATCTGATATTTGGATACAATGCTATTTTCTATATATTTATTACTCTACATAAATTACGCAGAAAATTTAGCATTATACTTGGCTTTGTAACTTACCGAAAGGGTAAATTATTACCTAACCACGAAGTAATAACAAACTATATAAAAACAGAACAATGTAAATACACACTTTTGTAGACAGCTATTATTCAAAGAAAATTTATTCGCCAAGTTTCTCCATTGTTACATATTAAATGGTATATATTTAAGGTTTTCTAATTGTACTATGATTATTTTACATGTCTGACATCACAGGGACAAAAGGTAAGCGTTTTTTATATTATTTTTGACTTGAATACCAAATTATGACATAGAAGAAAAATTATTGTATAACTATAGCTGTGCCGCGCGGTTTGTTCCACGGACGAATCTAAGGGTAAAATCAAGTATTTTTTATTTTCACTTGATATTTATTCTGATATACATATAATCTATACTAGCGGTCCGCCCCGGCTTCGCCCGTGGTACATATTTCGCAATAAAAAGTGGCCTATGTCCTTTCTCGGGTATCAAAATATCTCTATACCAAATTTCATGCAAATTGGTTCAGTAGTTAAGGCGTGATTGAGTAACAGACAGACAGACAGAGTTACTTTTGCATTTATAATATTAGTATGGATGTGCTATTTATTAAATAGGTTTGAAGTTGGTGCCGAACATTAAGCACTTAGTATTAAGCCCGTGCACCGACATCAAACCTTTTTAATAAATAGCACATATAAATAATATGTAGTAAATAATAATGTCAAATCTTTTTTAATTCTTACTTTTCCGTTTTTGAAGTCGGTTGTTTTTAACGCAGTTATTTTTATTAGTGAAAATTAAGCTCTCCGTGCGATTAGAGCTTTTTGTGAAAATTAAGCTTTCCGTGCGATTAGTTTTTTGTGAAAATTAAGCTCTCCGTGCGATTAGAGCTTTTTGTGAAAATTAAGCTCTCCATGCGATTAGAGCTTTTTGTGAAAATTAAGCTCTCCGTGCGATTAGAGCTTTTTGTGAAAATTAAGCTCTCCATGCGATTAGAGCTTTTTGTGAAAATTAAGCTTTCCGTGCGATTAGTTTTTTGTGAAAATTAAGCTCTCCGTGCGATTAGAGCTTTTTGTGAAAATTAAGCTCTCCATGCGATTAGAGCTTTTTGTGAAAATTAAGCTCTCCGTGCGATTAGAGCTTTTTGTGAAAATTAATCTCTCCATGCGTTTAGAGCTTTTTGTGAAAATTAAGCTCTCTGTGCGATTAGAGCTTTTTATGAAAATTAAGCTTTCCGTGCGATTAGTTTTTTGTGAAAATTAAGCTCTCCGTGCGATTAGAGCTTAATGAGAAAAATTAAGCTCTCCGTGTGATGAGAGTTTTTTGTGAAAATAAAGCTCCGTGCGATTAGAGTTTTTTATGAAAATTAAGCTTTCCGTGCGATTAGTTTTTTGTGAAAATTAAGCTCTCCGTGCGATGAGAGCTTTTTGTGAAAATTAAGCTCTCCGTGCGATGAGTTTTTTGTCAAAATTAAGCTTTCCGTGCGAATAGAACTTTTTGTGAAAATTAAGCTCTCCGTGCGATTAGAGCTTTTTGTGAAAATTAAGCTCTCCATGCGATTAGAGCTTTTTGTGAAAATTAAGCTCTCCGTGCGATTAGAGCTTTTTGTGAAAATTAATCTCTCCATGCGTTTAGAGCTTTTTGTGAAAATTAAGCTCTCTGTGCGATTAGAGCTTTTTATGAAAATTAAGCTTTCCGTGCGATTAGTTTTTTGTGAAAATTAAGCTCTCCGTGCGATGAGAGCTTTTTGTGAAAATTAAGCTCTCCGTGCGATTAGAGCTTTTTGTGAAAATTTTGCTCTCCATGCGATTAGAGCTTTTTTTGAAAATTAAGCTCTCCGTGCGATTAAAGCTTTTTGTGAACATTAAGCTCTCCGTGCGATGAGAGCTTTTTGTGAAAATTAAGCTTTCCGTGCGATTAGAGCTTAATGAGAAAAATTAAGCTCTCCGTGCGATGAGAGTTTTTTGTGAAAATAAAGCTCCGTGCGATTAGAGCTTTTTATGAAAATTAAGCTTTCCGTGCGATTAGTTTTTTGTGAAAATTAAGCTCTCCGTGCGATGAGAGCTTTTTGTGAAAATTAAGCTCTCCGTGCGATGAGTTTTTTGTCAAAATTAAGCTCTCCGTGTGATAAGAGCTTTTTGTGAAAATTAAGCTCTCCATGCGATTAGAGCTTTTTGTGAAAATTAAGCTCTCCATGCGATTAGAGCTTTTTGTGAAAATTTAGCTCTCCGTGCGATTAAAGCTTTTTGTGAAAATTAAGCTCTCCGTGCGATTAGAGCTTTTTGTGAAAATTAAGCTTTCCGTGCGATTAGAGCTTAATGAGAAAAATTAAGCTCTCCGTGCGATGAGAGTTTTTTGTGAAAATAAAGCTCCGTGCGATTAGTTTTTTTTGTGAAAATTAAGCTTTCCGTGCGAATAGAGCTTTTTGTGAAAATTAAGCTTTCCCTGCGATATGAGCTTTTTATGAAAATTAAGCTTTCCCTGCGATATGAGCTTTTTGTGAAAATAAGCTCCGTGCGATTAGAGCCTTTAATGAAAATTAAGCTCTCCATGCGATTAGTTTTTAGTGAATATTAAGCTTTCCGTGCGATTAGAGCTTTTTTTGAAAATTAAGCTCTCCGTGTGATTAGAGCTTCTTGTGAAAATTTAGCTCTCGGTGTGATTAGAGCTTCTTGTGTTAATTCGGCCGGTATATTTTTTTTTATGTATGTACACCGATTACTCCGAGGTTTCTGAACCGATTTACGTGATTCTTTTTTTGTTCGATGCGGGATGGTGTCGAATTGGTCCCATAATTTTTTTTTTCGGATAGGCCCAGTAGTTTTTATTTTATGAGCATTTTTGTCTGTACTCGATGACTAAGTTGATATGTAGCAAGTAACTTTGATTCACTTCCCGGTAACCGATTGAGCTGAAATTTTGTATACGTATGTAAATTTGATAGCGATGAAACATTATCATGACATGAAGCTGATTTGATGATGGAATCGGAAGGTGGCCATAGGAACTCAGTAATATATTGACTCAACTTTACCGAGTTTGGGCTCGTTAGATTCGTGTTGAAAAATACACTAAAAAGTATTAAATAAAAATAACTGCGTTAAAAACAACCGACTTCAAAAACGGAAAAGTAAGAAATAAAAAAGATTTGATATTATTAACTACTACATAATATTATTGTACATATTTCGCAATAAAAAGTGGCCTATGTCCTTTCTCGGGTATCAAAATATCTCTATACCAAATTTCATGCAAATTGGTTCAGTAGTTAGGCGTGATTGAGTAACAGACAGACAGACAGAGTTACTTTCGCATTTATAATATTAGTATGGATTTAGGGACTGTCAAGTTTCATCCAAATCTGTCAAACAGTTTCTTTCGTGAAAATTTCTATTCATACTCATAAATTTTCTTATTTATAACATTAGTAGGATTACATTTTTAAATAAAAAAAGAATATTCGTGCATTAAAAGGGAGACAAAGACTCAGCATGTGTCGAAAAATAATCAATTAAAATCAAAATACGCATTGTTGTTTCAAATCTCAATGAACATAGCATATTATGCGAAAGAAAAATAATTTTTAATACAATTAATATATGACAAGTGAGATATATGTTCGGGGTGGAAACTGCTGACTCAGTGCTTTATCATTGATTTAATTAAACGGAGGGTTAGTTGAACCACGGTTAACGTGGTTGATGGTTTAGGACATTTTTGACGAATCGTGTAATGTGATTAAACTGTAATTTTTACTTGATGTCTGTGTTAGGTAATTAAGTTATTACTGTTACAATGCGTTTTTGCTGTGTTGTAAATTGGATATTGTCATTGTTAATTATTTTAGGAGCATGTAAAAATTTTGTGACATGTGTTCATCTATTCAAAGGTGTAAGTAACTTGAGGAGTTAGTATAGGTAATAATTGTTTTTTTTTATTTTATTTATGAATAGTTATTTACACTTCAAAATTTCAATATAATTAACATGAGAGTGTAGTTTTCTGATGGATTTGTATAAAATTTCCAACACAGTATAAAAATTAAAAACTAGGGCTACAGCTAGTTTTCAAATAAAACTTTCAAAATATAAAACCAACATTCAATTCACCAATAGAAAAGAGCCCTAAAAAACGTCCCTTTCAACCGTACCCATACTTTTTGCTTCCCAAACTCATTGGTGGACGGAGCCGGGCAAAAAGGCTAGATTAGTCGCATTTTTTGAGTTGGCAACTCTTTCCAATGGAGTTACTTGCTCTTATTTTTGGCAACTTTGTTACGTTGAAGGACAAATTTAACAGTGAAAAGTGTACGGGTTACATTTTAAGGTTATATTGATGTTTTTGCTTTTCGACTTTACGAATTACGTTTGATTAGGCTGATTGATTGTTTTAGATGTAAATAATTTTTTTTGTTCGATATAAGTTTTTATTTTGATAGTGTTTTGTTGATTAGTTGTAACTGTAGATTTATTTTTATTCGTTTTTAGTTAGTGGAAGAATAGTTGTTTAAATTGGTATGATACAACGGTATCGAATAAGACACTTTAATTACGGTATTTTTTTGTACATTGTTAAAAAATAAGCTTAATTATCTTCCTGTGTAATAAAAAAAAAAGCTGAGTCGTTAATTTGTTTAAATACATATTGTATAAATAATATTGACTAAACTATAAAGTTATAAACACATGTACACAAAGATTGTATATTAAATTAATACATATTCCTTTTAATCTTACACCCACTACAATATTATCTATTTTGAGATCTTAATTAAATATCGTAGTAATAAATTGCCTACTCCTTCACAAAATAAGGAATAATTTTCGACTCAATCTTATTAAATGACAGCCGAGTTGTTTTCAAACAATTCGTTAGGGAATCACTACATAGTATAAAACAAAGTCACTTTCCCTGTCCCTATGTCCCTATGTCCCTATGTCCCTTTGTACGCTTAAATCTTTGAAACTACGCAACGGATTTTGATGCGGTTTTTTTTAATAGATAGAGTGATTCAAGAGGAAGGTTTATATGTATAATAAGATCCATTAAGTAGTGGAGAAGTACTGTTATTTTTGAGGTTTCTAATGTGATGTCGTAAAAAATTACATTTATTCCGCTTACATTGCAAACGCAGGCTGAACCCTACGAGTTTTATCAAAATAATGTACTAAGTATTATACACATTGAAAAGTTCTACAGAAAAGTCCGCGATGGTATATGTCTATCTCTTATGGATAACCCACAATAACTTTTTTTTGTCATTTACTTTTTACGACAAATAATGGCTAATTTTCGAAGCGATTTTAACCAATACAGCATTAATCCTTAACCAATTAAATACCATGGATACATTGTTCATTTAATATAGATCTATATGGCCCTTTACACCGTATGATTTAAGTGAATATTTTCGAAGATATTACAGATTTAAAAATTGCAGGACGTAGCGTTTGCGGCCGCCCGGCTATGTATTTTATACCCGTGCGATGCCGGAGGCCGGAGCGGGCCGCTATATTTTTACACGCTTTATATTAGCTTCACCTGTATGTTTGTATGTTTGTAACCGACTTCTTTGGGCGCGATTTTGACCCACTTTAAACGGCCAGATTTCGTTCAAACTTTGTAGATTTATTGAGGACCGATGACAATACACTAATTTGATAAAAATTTTCTATTTTTTAGTTCGGTTTTCTATAAAAAGCGTGTTTTTTAGTTTTTTTAAACTATTATTATTATTATACCTATACAACGTTCACAATTTTTCTGTAGTGTATTTAGTATCAGCATTGCACCCGTGCGAAGTCGGGGCGGGTCGCTAGTATTATTATAAATGGCACGTGTAGATATTATGAAAGGTTAAAAACTATTATATTAGGTACATAATGTTAATAATTACTGTATATATGTAGTGTATGTGAGTGAAAGAGAGGGAAGTATTATGTCATCTCTTGCGCACGTGCAACGGTGACACCGCTCACACAGCTCAGTTGGCTGCAGGCGGTCGGAGTGAGAGGTCGTGTGCGTCTAAGAGCCGATAATAGGGAAGGACATACACTACATTTTTGGCGACGAGGTAAATCGGGAATAAATGTAAGTAATTTTTTTTTTTGATAATAAAAAAAAAATTACAAAACAAAAAAAAAAAGGGAGGAAATAGGTGTGCTGTGATAACTATTGAACTAATTATATCCACAGTCGAGTTACATCGAAGGTAATATTAAAGTTAATAATAATATACACACATACCTATTTTCATTATGATATTTTGTGCCGCTTACATAAAAAAAAAAAAAAAAATCCGCACAAAGTAGATAAATAACACGTGCGTGCCTTTCGAGAGGCTTCCGGCCTCCGCGCCGTAGAAAACGAAGGTTTCGTTTACATAAAGATTTAGCAAAACCTCTTAAATAATTGTAGCCAGAAGGATAAAGTAGGTGTTGTCAATTGTTTCTCGTATACATAACTACACTGATACCAATGCATACGCGGGCTGTCTTTATTGCTCGAGCGTATGGTGCCTGTTTGATAAATACACTGTACAGTGTACGGGTATACAGCTAGCGTCGTCCAGTATATTATGTACTCACGTAGTCATGCATAGGACTGTAACTGCGTTATGCGAGACTAAATGTGATATTTTGTTTAGTCGAGGCTGTAGATTATTATTTTGGGACATTTGTTTACATATAAATTTATTGATACTGATATGTAAAAACCTACTTAAAGGATTGGTTAAACATGATTAAATGAGCTAAGAAGGTTCGATTCCCCATCAGCTCAGAATAGATTTGTCTGGTTACAAAAATATAATTATACCAAATACCCACTCATATCTTATTTAATTACTCGATGTGAAGTTGCATGAGTATTATTTAAGATTATTCATTATTGCATAAAGAATTAATTAATGGTTATCATGCAAGGAACGTAAGTTTCCTGGACAGGCTAATATAGTAACATTATGGAAGTTCATGTAAGTTGATGTATGTGTTTCGATGGTGATGTGGACCACGACAAGGGATTTCTAAAGTTGTTGTTGTTAAGCTATATTACAAGATGAAGCCTGACAAAAAAAAAAATGTTGTGTGGTTTTATGAAACCACGGTAAAAGTGAAACTGTTCGAACGGTTCCGAACACTGCTTTATACCTACTCGGCAGCCGACCGTCACGCGACATGCGCTACACAGACCAAAAAGTTTGAGACGATGTAATAAAAGTTTCACTTTAAAAAGGGTAACGCCCGTGTACGTAATTTGTACTGTGTTACCAGATAATGCCTGGTGGTCAAGAAAAATCGGGTGACGCCCGTGTGTATTTTATAATGTTATACCAGATGATGCCTGGTGGTACAAAAACAAAAATCGGGTGACGCCCGTGTGTATTTTGAAATGTTATACCAGATGATGATGATGCCTGGTAGTGCAAAAAACAAAAATCGGGTGACGCCCGTGTGTACTTTGTAATTTTATATCAAATGATGCCTGGTAGTCGTAATATAATTACAATACAGGTGATGCCTGTAGTGATGTGATACGGGTGATGCTCGTATAAAATGTTTATATTTTGGGTGATGCCCATATTGCGAATTCATGCACTTAAATACGCGATCTTAAAAAAAAAAGTGATAGTTCGTCACCATTTCACAGTGAAGTATTGTTCGTAAGATAGATTGTATCTTCGAAATTACTTACGGTTAGTATTGATATCCAAATAAAAAATGGAATAATACAATTTTTAAGAGCATACAGTAAATACTAAAATATTTACAGTAGATTTTATTATTCTTATCTAAAAGTGACTTAATATTTTCATAATTTCATAGCAGATTTTGTTAAACAACGAAAGAATAATCATAATGATAACAATACCTAAAATATCTGCGATAGGTATTGCACATTTAACCGACAACTATAAAGTTAGACAGGTTAAGTGATAATATTAAAAATGATAAACAGGGTACGGTAATAAAACAATGAATATTCGAAAACAAAAATAAATGGAATGAGAGACATACAGAGTAGTCTCAATATTCATTATTTCAAACTACCCACCTGGCAGACGTTGTAATGCTCTTTCGCCTTTTATCGGTTCGTTAAACGAATTGGAAGTTGGAACATGAATATTATCTGAATTGGTCGAGCCGATACGCTGCGTGCCGAGGTTTGAGTTTTACATTAGCAACATATTTGGCTATTCATTTTTATTGTATATACTACGTGGCGTTGTAGGTGAGGTGGAAACAAAAAAAAATAATAATAAGAACTAGATACTCACCATACAGTCGGCAATTAATTTAGTTATTTAATAAAATAAAATACAAATATCAGTAACAATAAGGGTCGTGATGTGCCTAGGTCCAAACCCTCCGATAGGGCTCTTACTGATATAGGTGGACGTAAGATGGAGTGCGCGTCTTGTTGCGAAGGCTAGGCGGTAGGGTGTCTTTAGGGTTGGTCGCTGAATTCCTTCAACAGGAATTAAGGAGCCGAAGCAAGCAAGACGTAGAAGGATTTCCTCAGCGGCAATCGTAGCAATGTCGTAGTACTACTGAAGATGGGTCTTAAGCGGTATGTAGCAGCGTATGAGGTTCCTTATCGGAACGTGGCAAGGACGCGACAATTCCCTGCGCGGGAACGTTGCGGGTATGTAGAAGCTTTCTAAACGGAACGTAGCAGTAGCATAACACCACTCTCTCAGCGGAAATGTAGCACCCCGGTTTGGGGTTAGATATAACACACTGTTAATCATTACATGTTGGAACGTTGAAAACGACTTTTACGTAAGTTATACAATAATATACCGTGAAAGACAAAAGTTGGACAATAGACAGTTCGCATAAAATATGAATCGTTAATTGTTAATAACTAGCAAACCTGGCGAAGTCCGTTTCGCACCAGAGACACCTTTTCCTTGTTATAAACCTCACGGAGCCCGAGACCTTTCCAACGAGTGCAAAGCCGTGGAAATCGGTTCGTGCGTTCTGGAGTTGTAGCGTCAGGAAAGAAAACCCGACTTATTTTTATATAGTAGATTACTTTGATAGATAGTGTATAGTGACAAACAACCTGTCAAATATACACTAAAAAAATTTTTAGATAGATAATAAAGGTCAATTTCAAGACGAACATTTAATGTAAAATAAAAAATGGATCATAACCACATCATACCGCAAATATTGGTATATGTAAGAACCATGGTAAAATCATACACCAAAGTTATTAAGAATTTAATAAGATTTACAACGTAGTAATTCATATAAAATCCAAGTTCTAATGGTGGTTTGTAAGACTGGTCTGATTTCATATTCATAAAGTAGGTACTTACGTAATACATCTTTTAAGAGCTCATCTTTTGAACATTAAATATCGCACCTAATGCATTAACACCGCTGCGAAAAAATAATGGATTTCGTACTAGATTGAATATAAAAGATAATCAATTAAGAAATACGTTAAAGATTTCTTGTCAAAGCAAAAAAAAAAAAATGTATTATCGCGAAAAGGTCACCATTCGTGCCTTAGTCAGAATATAAACTCCAAGTATTAATCTCTACAATATTGAGGTGGTATAGTGGTATTGATTTCGAAATGCAAAATTGAATATTGTAAATTCAAGTTAATTAATTTATGCAAATACTTATATAGTTATAGGTAACAAAGTTTTTACTGATTGTTACAGTTAACATTGTACAGTTAAAAAAAAAAAATGTATCCAACTACTTATTTTCAGACCATTAATGTGTGATTAATGTCTAGCCATTATTATTGTCATTAAGTTATATTCTTTATCTTTTTCAAGTGGCTATTAAGTTGTCAGTAATACAAATACAAATGTTATCATAAGTAACAAATAAAAAAAGTCATCAACAAAATGATACATTTTGATTCGTTTTAGGTTCGTTACATTAATTGAATTTTATATACCTCTGTGTTATTAATGTAATAATCATACAATGAACAACACCGCGTGTGTGTTGAGATTACAATAAGAAGTAAAAAAAAAAAGTAATACATTATTAATCACGCTTTACTAAATATTAATTATTGTATTGTCAATAAATTGTTGTAATATTGCCACTGAAGTTAAATCTGTACGGTTTGGGTAGGTCATAAGCGAATCGAAAAGAATCGGTTGCATACAGTCATACGAACATACAGGTGAAGCTAAAAGCGGTTCAATAGAAGTCAATGGCACAGTATAGTATGATATTGTACTGTTGCAGAGCAAGCTCCACTAAGACTATAATTCTGTCAGAGTGGTTTATACCCAAAAGTTGGTATTTAAATAATTGATAATTATGAACCTTAACGTTGTAATACTATGTATCTGTATGAATTAAATATATTTAATGCGCTATAAAAAAGGCTGCCACTTTCTAGCCTCTAAACTATCACCCAAAAATATATCATAAATCGCTTTATTGCGATATGAAAGAGAGACGGACAAACGAATAAATAAACAAATCTCCCTTGTGCCTAAGGATCATTATGATAAGTTGTTGTTGCTTAAATAAGAATAAATAATGAACCAATTAATGTTTGGTTACAATTTTGCCGTATAATATTTATTATATTATTTAGGGTACAGATATATACATATTATATTACATTCCGATTTTATTAGGTATATTGAATTAAAATCGGAACATATATTGTTTTAGTAATGAAGTACATACATATACAGAATATAGATATTAAATAATAACCGAGCATTTAAGTATGTACCCAGTCTATAGGCATTTCACTTGGTAATAATTCGGTTTCGCTAGCTATCGTTTATTAATAATTTTAATATGTGGGAAAACAGTGGTTACTTAGATGGTGCAGATGCCGGTGCAGGTAAAGTGAATTAAATTATGCGTCAGAAGAAGCAGCATTCACCTCTTCTAAATGACCTGGAGTGCAGGTCATGATAAATAGTGAGTGAAACATATCAACAAGGTAGTGCAATAGTCATGTAAGGAAAAATAAAACAGGTTAAGTACAGTACAGGTACAGAACAGGTACAGTACAGGTACAGTACAGGTACAGTTAGTCAAAAGTATAGTTAAGTTACAGAAGGAACATTAAGTTACTGAAAACGATTTCGTCCCATTGGTTAATAAATAAATAATGACTTAATAAACTTAAATATAAGTATGCAACTTATTCATGATAGATTGTCGTATACTTAAATAAATTGTCATTATTGTTATTATAAATTACCTATGTAAGATGTTACATTTCTATGATTTTGAAGGAGCGACTATGCCGAGCGACTATGCCGACTATGAGCGCCTATAATATATTCTTGCCGGCTCTTCTCTGTTGAGGCGGCTTTCCGAACCAGTGGTAAATTCATATTTTGTCCTTATACTGACGAAACGTTTTAAACGTTTCTGGACGAGGTATGGTTGATGAATCAAGGTTTGAGTTTGAAAAAATTATTAATTAATATCGATTTGAATACATATATTGTAAAAAATTATTATAATTTTGAATATACATATACTTAATGGAAAAAAAAAAAGAAAAAAAAATGAAAAGGAGAGATGTTGCATATAGATTATATTACTAGGCCAGGTGACACATTCTACTCTATCGCTGGTATGGAGCGGACGTGTCCCTGAGCTGTGTTTACTAACTGATACCTATGATATATAAAAAAGCTAGATACGTTACCCGCTCTCTATTTTGGCAAGGAAAAACTCAGCTAAGTGCCCGAGTTTCACTTAGTCACGCACCATTCAGCGTCGTGGCTGGACGTTCTTTTTATATTTTAATCGGCAGTTGTTATTACGAAGTACAGGAGTGAGACATGTATTATGTCTCGTGCGTGAGAGTGAAAGATAGAACAACTGTATTGGTGATAATGCGTTAGTAAGTAGGTATGTATTAATTACGCTGTTTTTTAGTGCAATGATGTTGGCGTATGCCGCGTCTACTAGTATAATAAATAGGTCATTGACTGATACTGGTGCTTAGGTATAGACTAGAATAGAAGCATACATATAACATACCCGAATAGAACATAATATTTTATTTAATAAAATTAATTGAAAAAATTAAAAATTTCTAAAATAAAGGAGGGATGTAGTGTATGTGAGTGAAAGAGAGGGAAGTATTATGTCATCTCTTGCGCACGTGCAACGGTGACACCGCTCACACAGCTCAGTTGGCTGCAGGCGGTCGGAGTGAGAGGTCGTGTGCGTCTAAGAGCCGATAATAGGGAAGGACATACACTACAATATAGAATTTTTGTCTCTGTGTTTGTGGCCCGATACCCAAAAACTATCTACTGAACCCATTTTGTTTAAGTTTTGCGCGAATTCGTGGGCTGATATGAATATGTAATCTCTATATTTGAATAAAAAAAGTAGCTGGATATATTTCGAAAGAGGATTTTTGTATATTTTTATTAACAGATGGGGTACTTTTAAACCGGTAAATTTCGTTGTCCAATTGGACGTTAAAATAATATTATTTATGATAAAATATCAAAAAAATACTGAAAAACATTTTAAAAACATTTTTTTAATAAATTTTAAAATTAACCTATACCAACCTATACCGTACATGTTTTTTAAATTACGAATGCATCCGCGATTTACGGATATGTCGAATTTCTGTACATTAAATGTGGCGTAAAAAATAAAATAGTGTGACATTTTAAACATAATTTAAAAAAAGGTTCACCGTTTTTGCTTTTTGTCGTACAATAAAGGGCCACGAGCGATACTCTTGATAAATTTAATTAATTCAACTCGATACATCGAATATTCCAATTTCAGGCGAAAAAATAAAAAGCGGCGAGATTTAAAAACTTTTAGGTTTTTGTCCTTGTGCGATTTGGCCGCGGCGAGTGTTGATTAGAAAAGCTCGTTTTCTAGAGAAGTTTTTGTTAGGCTTTCCGCTCTTATGGTTTATGATGTACATTGCACATGTGAAACGTCCATTATTTTGCACCTTGTAAGTTCTTTCGCTTCGCAACAAAAATATAGACTATACTACAACCAGAGATTTTTTCTGTAGGTAGTATAATATGTACAAAAATGTTGAAGTTGGTAAATGCTAGGTAAAGTTAAATGTAAACGTGTCGCTACGTATGCTTTATAGTGCCAAAAATGTATATTCGTTTGACGTATGGTATCTTATTAAGAAGCAATAAAGTATCGCCGCGTGTGAACCATCCGTCTGCAAGCGGCCTTAAACCATTCATTGGATCCGACACAATAGTGGCAGTGAAATGAAATGCAGGCTCTGTTTGCCCGCTCCGTTATTAAGGATTTGTTCGTAACGGGCTTGTTATTTCATCTGTTACGAAACGCCGCTTTTAATATACCTTAATAGATTTAGCGTTGTTTGCGAGCGTTTTTTCGTTTCTTTGGTAAAGCGCTTTATCTTAGTATGAAAGTGCATCTAATATTGTTAATGCGAAACTTTGTCTGTTACGCTTTCCAAGCTAAATTATAGCACTGATTTGGATGGAATTTGTTGAACCCAGGGGGTCAAACACAGGCTACTTTTTTCTACATGGATTAAAATATTCGTGCTTTTTTGCTCGCAGGGCACAGATAGTTACTAGTCACAGAGAAAGTTGATGAACAGCACCCAGCAAGTTATTTTATTATAATTTTTATTATAATAGAGTTTCTCATTCTAAAGCCTATAACTACCATTCCGCTGCACGCATTGTGATGAAACAAAAATTTAATAAATCTGCAGCTTTGTAATACAGCAACTAAGTACGATATATCAACGCGATCCGTGGAGGGAACACTCTAAAATACGAAAAGACCAACTGCGTATTACAAATTACAATATAGATTTTATTCAGTCGTTTTAAAACTTGAATCGCTGAACAGATTAAAATGTATCTTGGTATAGAGATAGATATAATGTTTGAGAAGGACTTAGTCTATACTTTTTGTCAAAAAATTTGAAGGGGATAAAATAGGGGACAAAAAGTTAGTATATAGAAGGAAGCAGTTATATTTAATTCAACAGAGCTTTGAAAGAAGCCTGTTTGAGTTTGAGTTTGAGTTATAATTCGACAATCGTCACAAATGACGCGGATGTAATTAAATTTTACGCCATTGTTTCAAAGTAAAGTTAAGTTAAAAGTTGTAACATTAAGATAGGCTATGTAAGGGTACAAGTGAGGCTGTATTGTTAATAACCGCGACGGATGTCTGAACAAACTGAGATAACCTGTGACGTCATTAGGGTAGATAAATATTGACTAGCTCACGCCTGCGGGATTGTGCGTGTTTTGATAATCATAATGAAAAATATTATTATTTATCCTCCCTTCTAATGGAATTTTCTATTATTGTATCCAATTCGGGATCTTATTTCTTTGTTAATTAAATTGTATTGACCCAAATAGGTACAATTTTCTATCAATTAAAATAGGTCAATCAGATTTAAATTAAAGGAACGTATCTGAATCTTTAATCACAATACTATTATAACGGCGAAAGTTTGTATGGATATTTGTTACTCTTTCACGTAAAAACTATTGAATGGATTTGAATGAAACTTTACCACAATATAGCTTATACATCAGAATAACACATAGGTAACACATAGGAATAACACATAGGTTTTATCCTGGAAATCCCACGCGGGCGAAGCCGCGGGCGGAAATCTAGTCTATAATATAATACCTATTGTGTATGATAAGAGTTATCTTCCAACATACTATAAGTAATAAGACCAATTCCTAAAATAACTTACAGATTCCGATTTATAACGCTAGTAACTAAGGAAAGGAATCCTAATTAAGTCGAAATAGGATAAAAAATATGCATAATATTCTCTCGAAAAAGGTAATCCTAATTTACTCAGTATACGACTTACCTACGGCAGTTTTGGCATATTATGTGTAAACCAGTCAAGAAGTGCTTAAAAGAAAAATACATGTTTGTCTTATTGTTTACAAAATCTTAACAAACATTTATCAGATTCATTAACATTTCAAAATCGAACCCGCGACCTTCCCGTCAAACAGCGAACCTCTAAACCGCGTCTCAATTGTCAAGTTTAATTAATTTTTAATTGAATTGTTTATTTGCTGACGCTACTTCGATCTTAATTTAGATAACATTTAACGCTTTAATGCGGGTGATACTATCTATGAGCTTAGAAATTCAATTTTGTTATGCATTTAATTATTTTGTCTTTTTTATAATACCTAGGGTACATGGTGTAGTGGTTACATTGAGTAAGATGGTATGTATGGGTTCAATCCGGATTTACACTTAGGTAATTGTATGTACCTATTTGCAAAATATTTATTAGCATGGTGTTATAAACCACTTTTTATGTAGTTTACGATGGTGTGGCCGAGGTCTATATCTACTTGAAATGCCAAATCTGGGGGCACGGTAGTGCCCCCGCCAAGACGAGCCAAGCGACTACGCGCACGGGCACTACCTACCTTTTCTCGAAGCGCTTCGACGTTTTTTTGAACCCTCATAACTTGGGTTTGGATTATGCTAGATCAACAAAATTTTCGGGATATATTGTCAATAGCGGACTTATTGAACATATTAAGTTTTAATTACATTAGCTTTTATACTTCAGATTTTATTTATATCTAAAAAACGCTAATTTCGTCACTGACTCACTGATGATCATCAAAATTCTTAAGGTATTTCCTAATGTCCTAGAAAGCTGAAATTTTGTATGTAAGCTAGTATTAGCACACAAACAACAAAAAAATTATAAAACTTGTAACTTTCATCCCCCAACCCCTTAAACTAGGGGATGGGAGTTTGTATGAGACCTGTAATTTTAAATTAAATTTTGATGACGCTAGAGGTCTAATCTAATAATCTAAAACTTGGTTCCCCTAGATATATATATGTATAGGTACTCCTTGTTAAAAAAAAATTGTTACAAATAACCTACAAAAAGAAATGAAATCCCACCAAAAACATTTTCATGTAAAATGTTGCCAAGACGAGCCCATATGACTCGCACTGTCAAAAAGTTATCAGATCTCATGTAGAGCCAAGCTTCTAACACTACACGCCCTAACTCTACAAGGCCTAACTTCACAAACTCTACACCTTAGTCAAAATATGTGGCTTGGCCATTTCGCTACATTCACATCGGCGCAAGGTGAAAAATTAATTCACTGTTCATTACTTTTGTGTTATACAATAGTTCTTGTAGTAACGAACGGCCAAGCCACATATTTTGACTAAGGTGTAGAGTTTGTGAAGTTAGGCCTTGTAGAGTTAGGGCGTGTAGTGTTAGAAGCTTGGCTCTACATGAGATCTGATAACTTTTTGACAGTGCGAGTCATATGGGCTCGTCTTGGCAACATTTTACATGAAAATGTTTTTGGTGGGATAATATTTATATTTTGATTCGCACAAAAAAAATTGACGAATTTTATATCGGATACGCTTCTTTTATAGTATGTAATTGTAAATTGATATGTTCAAATCATAAATTAATAGAAGGTATTGTTCCTACTCATAAAAAAACTGATTTTAATATCAATTCTAATTCAAAAATTTAACATTATTTGACTCTACATACTTATTCATGAACAGTAGATCTTCGTTCCATATTTTTATTTTTATACTAAACCTACATACACTTGAGTACATATTATAGAAGTATACAACACAATATACGAATATAAAAACATCAAAGCAAACCTCAGTAATGGCACGCACACACACGCACTGCGGTCGTGTACGCAACGCGCTCGCGTGTGCGTAATGGCAGCTAGCAAATTGCAACCATCTGCAATGGGATACAAAGATGTATAAAATCTAGATAGTATTTGTGTTTTTGTTTCGTTTTACGTATATATAGCAAGGTAGAGGATGCCCTGTTTGAATTGGTAAAAATTATTGGCTATCTATTCATACATTTACAGTCTAAAATTATGTCGTTTTTGAGTTTATCCGTTTAACATCAAGCCTACGAATGAGCCACCGTCACTGTTTCATTTAAATAGAGCAGCCACTGCTTTAATAAAAAAATGATCTCCCAAAATAGATCAGCATTCAAAAAGTAAATAGACTTTTCAATTAATTTACCATCATGTAAATTATATAACTGAATCGGTACAAAAGAAAACAACGTGAAAAGGCAAGTGGTAGATTTAACGTTAATCGATAACATATTATATGCCAAGTGCCAACACGCACTTGGCCAGCGTGGTGGATTATTGGTTAAATCCACATGAGGCTCGTATCTCTGCAACGGGAACGAATATGGGTAATATATTCATATTCTATACATTCCATCAGCCCATATTTGTTCAAATCTGAATGAAATATTCCATACATTTGCACTATCTAGTAATAGCTATGTCTGTGACATAATCAGTATTATGTAAAACTAGTTGCTAGCCGCGACGTCGTTCGTTTATTCTTTGAATACTAATTCATGCTATAAAAGATTATATTTAACATATTTATTAAGGTTTTAACTAAGTAAGTTACCTACCAAGTCAGCAAAATGATTTGTAATTTGTAAACTTTAAAATCTACCACTAATTCGATTTTGCTATGACAAATACAAATAACAGCTATCTTTAAAAAAATCTGACTAATGATATTTTAGGAGAAAATATTTACGGTTTTAAAACAGGTTTAAAATCGGTTAAATAATTCGTGGTCGATGCAATAAGATGTGATCTCCCAATGATTTGTGGCGAGGTAATGTGTTTCAATTTATAAAATTACATTCAATACATCCAATACAATCCCATCCATCCATATTGAATTAAACTTTCTCATCATATTTAATTTAGATTTGATTTATATTGGTTACTAGCGGTCCGCCCCGGCTTCGCCCGTGGTACATATTTACGTTTTCTCTACATAAGAACCATCTTCGTACTTCAAGGAATATACTTAATAAAAAAAGTAGGGATGTAACGATACCGATACCGATACCGAAATATCGGCCGATATAATCGGCAAGCCGATATATCGGTATCGCCGATAGTAAAACAACCGATACCGATATCAAACAATTCAAAAAACCGCGCCCAATGAACGATGCGGGAGGCCGCCCGCGCGCGCGCACTTTGTTTTCTGAAAAAACTCTACCAATAGTAAACTTTTATTAGGTACTGATTGTATGTGTATTACTTAAGTATGAGTAGTTTAACTGACTTTGTAAAATAAATGGTTTTGTTGTTTTTTGATTTGGCATTTTTATTTAAAAGAATACGATTAACAGTTGAGTCTCTGTTAAATGTTGGTAACTTTTTATGCATAATTCACTATTTATTTTTCTACCAAGCCATCGATATCGGTATCGGTATCGGTATCGCCGATACATTACTACAAATATCGGTATCTGTATCGTATCGGCAAAATCATGTATCGTTACATCCCTAAAAAAAAGAATTATCGAAATCGGTCCACCCGTTCACGCGTGATGCCGTGACCAAGGAAAACGGGTTTCATTTTTATATATATAGGTAGATTACTGGATCTTATAATACATATAAAAATATAAAACATAAATATTACGTAGGTTTTAAAAATTGAAAGATTTTAAAATAAAATGTATTTGTACTGCTGACTAATTACGCGAAAACAGCTGAACTGATTTTGATTGATGATATAACATGATGGGATGGTGAAATATGTAACACATGATTTTTATGTAAACATTAGATGATAATTTTTTTTTAAACTCGTAATATTGGTATATTTTTTAACGAAGTTAGCGAATAACATACAATAGATACAATGTATTATATAAAAGATAGTGTAGCTTATTTTTAACTTCTTAAAACTTCTCGCTAAAAACATATAATGAAACTAATTGATATGTGATTCTATAGACTAAAATTATAATATAAAACACAATTATTATAAAAACTCCGGCAATCAAGTTGTATCGTTACGATCTGATTAAGATAAACACAAAAAATATTAACAATTCATTTTTAAGACAAACCTTTGAAGGTCGAATGTATATAAGAAATGACATTGTGTTTTAACCAACTGTGCTAAAAGGAATATTTTGCAACAATTTGTACCGATTTTTTTAGTAATATTAAATGAGTAATATTAAAGATTTGAATTGAGATATTAATATCAAGTTATTAAAAACGGTTAATCGATTTTGATAAGATTTTCCATAGCAGTAGTCTCGAATACAACAAAGTTCATGTACGCTCGTAGCGAGAATATAAATAGCGCTATTGGACATTACCGTGCAATTAACACGGACAGAAATGTGGACAATAATCATAAAAATATTATATTGCCTCACTCGAGCACCGAACCTCGGAGGCGTTCTTGTTCTCATTTTAGCGAAGGGAGTGGACACAATATGTAAATATAAGTTTTATTAACCCGTACGGGCCGTAGTTTTGTATAGTGTTTTCTTATATTTATACGAATTTTTTAACTATAGACTTCGGATTTAGAACACAATTTATCAGTAGAAAAAATAAAGTTTAAACACATATGCTTAGTTTATTTTGTACTAGCTTTCCGCCCGGGGCTTCGCCCGCTTTGTCCAAAACCTAATTAAATATATACTAAAACCTTCCATTTATGATTTAATCATCCATACTATATAATATTATAAATGCGAAAGTAACTCTGTCTGTCTGTCTGTTACTCAATCACGCCTTAACTACTGAACCAATTAGCGTGAAATTTGGTATAGAGATATTTTGATACCCGAGAAAGGACATAGGATAGGTTTTATCCCGGAAATCCTACGGGAACGGGTTTTTCTTTGAAAACGCGGGCGAAGCCGCGGGCGGTAAGCTAGTACTTTATATATAAAAAAATCTGCATCAAAATCCGTTGCGTAGTTTTAAAGATTTAAGCATACAAAGGGACAGTGAAAAATTTGTTTTACACTATGTAGTGATTGGTATCTCGCAATCATATTGAGATTAGTGCACTTTTTGCATACATACCAACATAAAACATTACACTATTAAAAATTACTTCTCAGTAAGTTTATTATTTACCAAACTCAAACCATGTGGCATCTGTGATCTGACATCTTTCACGTTGACAGGTGTGATTGCGTGTTGTGTCATAAATGCGAACTTCAAAATGTTACGTTCCCATAAAAAATTTACGCTTTTACACCTGGTGGTAAAGTATGGTGGATAAATTTAAATTATGGGGTTAATTACATGTTACTTAGCGATAAAATTTCTAAAAAGATTTGCTTTTGATTCATAAAAAATGTATTCTTATTTCAAAATGTAAGTATGTTTTATCAATTACATTGATTTTTTCCTTGATAAACTTCAGAAAATATTGTTTCTTTGTTTTATATTAGGACTAAATGTTGTATTTTAAACAAGCTTATTTTTGCGACTGCGATCGCTATAATCTTTTATGTGTGCATTTTTAATTTATTACGTTATTTATCAGTAAAAGTTATATCTACATCATATAGGTAGTCTATTAAACTTTACTAGTAGAATATGCAGTGTTAAATTCGCAATGTGCAGTCTAAAGTCGAGATGCAGCCTCCATCATAACCCCAGATCCAGGATTTGAGCTGATCCCTAGACGACCGCACTAATACTACCAATTTTGTGATGTATTACGTGATGATCTGTGAATGTGTTTGTGTGTGAATGTATTAAATTGATGTAGAGATTTTAGTGAAAATAGATAGATGGGTATATAAGTGAAGAATAATCTATTAGGTATGATTTATTAATCACTACATAGTACATAGAACAAAGTCACTGTCTGTCCGTTTCTATGTATGCTTAAAAAACTACGCAACATATATGTTAGTACTAGCGGTCCGCCCCGGCTTCGCCCGTGGTACCTACATGTTTAAACTATCCTATCTCTCAAGTTGGATCGAACTACACATGGTGTGCGAATTTTATTATAATCGGTTAAGTGGTTTAGGAGTCCATTGAGGACAAACATTGTGTCACGAGATTTATGTATATATATATTAAGATATAATTTATTAGGTTTTAGATAAACGGGCGAAGCCGCGGGCGGAAAGCTTGTATGTGTATAAAATTGTTACCTATTTATTTATTTGCTATCTACTGAATTAATATATTTTAAAGATATAGGTATATCATTCTGTGGATATAAATTTCATTGAACATGCCTTCAAAATGGATATTGTTTATTATATTAATTACTAGCGGTCCGCCCCGGCTTCGCCCGTGGTACATATGAAAAATAGATGTTGGCCGATTCTCAGACTTATCACTTACCCGATATGCACAGAAAATTTCATGAGAATCGGTCCACCCGTTTCGGAGGAGTATGCAGATTGCAGACTAACATTGTGACATGAGAATTTTATATATATAAGAAGATTATATACTATTGATGGTATATTTCCATGAATAAAGATTATTAAAATGTCCATATGTTAATTAATTATAAAATAAAAACAACAAATACGTTTTACCGGTAAATTATAAATGAGAAAATCATCAATCTTGATGAAGGCGGGTTCACCTCGCGGTATTTTTAATATTAACAAATAATTGATGAGTCAAAAAAGAGCTATCATATTAACTGAATATACACAGATGACACATCCGTTTACACACTTCTGTGTTATTATTTTTAATTTTATAAAGTTCATTAAACAGGACGCATAAGATTAATCCGTTTTTTGTGTGTTTGTTACGTTTTAACATGTGAAAAGTCCAACGGATAAATTTTAATAAACTAATGGAGAGTAACATAGAATTTAAGGGGGTTGAAAAAGGGATGAAATTTATTAGGAAACAGCTACCTATCGCAAAAGCAAAACGAACCAAATCATAAAGTATGTATATTGAAACTAAAACTAAACAAACATAATATAAATAATTATCTTATTTATTCACCACAAAATACCTGTAGCTCGCAGCTTCCCAATCTAATTGAATTTACTAGGTTTTAGGTCTTACAAAAGTTTCTAGGTCAGAGTTCGTGGAATTCATTTTAGTATAAATAAAACAAAATTAGCAATTCAAAACAGCACACATTGAGCTCAATCCCGCAACAAATTACGTGAAACACTAATTAGTTATTTAATTAAAATAAATTAAACTTGCAGTATACAGTATCATTTTGGATGGAGCCGTTTGAATGGTTTGACAAACATGGGTCTAATGTATGGGAGGTTAATGAATGGGGATTATTTTAATTTTAATTGAGTATTTGACGACGCGGTTGGCGCAGTGGTAAGTAACTGCCTACTGAGCCGACGGTCCCGGGTTCGATCCCCGGTCAGGGCAAATATTTGAGTGATGAACTCAATTATATTTTGTTCTTGGGTCTGGGTGTTTATCTATATATGTATTTATTAAATATTATATTTATCGTCGCCTAGTACCCACAACACAAGCCTTAATTGAGCTTACTGTGGGACTAGGTCGATTTGTGTAATAATGTCCTATAATATTTATTTATTTATTATTTATTTATTATATAATTTAATGAAAAGTTTTAAGTTTAAAACAGTAACGAGTAGTAGCTATCTGATATATAATATACTAGCGGTCCGCCCCGGCTTCGCCCGTGGTAGATATTTACGTTTTCTCTACATAAAAACCATCCTCGTACTTCAAGGAATATAATAAAAAAAGAATTATCGAAATCGGTTCAGCCGTTCTCGAGTTATGCGCTTACCAACACATTTTGCGATTCATTTTTATATATAAGACTAGCGGTCCGCCCCGGCTTCGCCCGTGGTACATATTTACGTTTTCTCTACATAAGAACCATCCTCGTACTTCAAGGAATATAATAAAAAAAGAATTATCGAAATCGGTTCAGCCTTTCTCGAGTTATGCGCTTACCAACACATTTTGCGATTCATTTTTAAATATAAGATTATCTTAGAGCTTAGAAAGTTTGTACTTACATCTTTTATTGTTCATATCTTTGTGTTCCGCTAGACTTAGAGTATATTTTTTCATAAAATTAAATTTCAATAAAAAAGTAACTCTGTCTGTCTGTCTGTTACTCAATCACGCCTAAACTACTGAACCAATTTGCATGAAATTTGGTATGGAGATATTTTGATACCCGAGAAAGGACATAGGCTACCTTTTATTGCGAAATATGTACCACGGGCGAAGCCGGGGCGGACCTCTAGTGAAAAACTATATCTGAGTCACGAGTTCACGACATGTAAATCATAATACCACAATCCAAAATTGTGTATCTTTGTGCGTCATTTTTACGTTCTTTCACGTGTCAAAATCTATTAAACGATCCATCTGAACAATGCACATAATAATTATCTAGACTTTACTATACCTACCTATTTGTCTAATCAAACTACCAATAAGTCATTGACACGAAGTTAGCGGCAAGTTAATTATGCTATATTCTGTTTAGTTGCTACCTGCTATTGTTCAATATCTTTTGCTAGGCTATGGTTGAACGAGTTTTGGGATACAGCAGGTAATGAACTAAAAGTATCTTGTTATTGGTAATGTATTTAAATATATTTATCGTTTAGATTCAGCTGGTTTCTCTCTGTATATTATGAAGTAGTATATTTATTGATACAAGTTATCTATATTAACTGGCTTTTGGATTATATTTTTCGGTTGATAATTGATATGTTCGGTTTTCTTTTACAAAATCGGTTAACCCATTGAGCCCCAAGGGGCCCGATCAGTCCCAGACACAATAGATTTTCTATTGTGTCTGTGGTTCCGGGGCTAGAGTTATTAAGCAGGTCCTGATTGATAGATATAAATCATGTATACACTTGCTTTCCGCCCGCGGCTTTACCCGAATAGTCAATGGAAAAAAATAACGTTTATGTTTTACTATTTTGAAACAATAAATAAAAATATACTTAATAAAACGTATCTAGTAATTTCAAAAGATAGCAACGTTTTAAATTTTAATATGTTTAATATTTTCAAAATAAACATTCAGCAAAAAATCAAACTATACTACGTATGCATTTTGAAACAAAATATGCATGAAATTATAGATTTCCAATTTCAACGTAGTTTCGTTTGAAATTCATATCATACCGAAATACAAATTTGAAACACGAAAAGCGACAAATGTGCGCTATCAATTCATTTGTATTTAATCGATTTTTGCATTGCATTTTGCTCTTTTTGTAAAACAAATGCGTATTAACAAAAACTGAAATTGCATGTTGTTAAAAATGGATATGAAACTTGTTAATTAACGATTTATTTAAAAGCTATAGGTAGTAGTTCTCGTTCTCTTTTTTTGCTTTTATTTTGTACTAGCTGTGCCCCACGGGCGTACCTATAATATAATCAAGTAGGTACATATTCTAAATCTCATACCTATTAGTATGTTATGTATAACTTACATAATTGTAAAGTTTCGTCCAAATACGTCCAGTAGTTTTTTCGTAAATAAGTAACAAACTTCCCTCCATATTAACTTTCGCATTTATAATATTAGAAGCATAGATTACACAAATATTACATTTTACATTTTCAAATTTCGAATTTGTATTTTTTAACAAAACTGTTTATATTCATTCTTCTCCAAGTTTTATTTTTTAGAAAACTGTTCAATTGGCGCGGTTTATTCTCAAGGAAACAAATTTAAACTTATAAACGTATAGAAAAGCGCTGAAATGAGGGTAAACTATACTGTGATTTCTGAACGACAAATTGTATCGATAAAATGTCCTTCGATAGCATTCTTGGTCGTGTATGGTCCGAGAAAAAGCCGAGAAACGATCTTTTGTTATTTACACTTATTTATTATTAAAATGTTAGAAACATGAAAAAAGGTTTTATTTACATTGACGTATTATGAAGTTTTTTAATGTCGGTATTATCTTTATAGACCTATTAAAGATATTTTAAAACAAAGAAACAGATATCTACTTTGTTTATAATCTTTCGTTTTATATAAGAATCGATAATTTATATGAAGAAGCATTTTAACTTTTAAGCATAAAATCAAATCCGATAAAAATGTATACTTACATATTTTTGTTTTTCATATATGTAGTCATAAATTATTATTTTATTTTAGTAGCTTGTAACATAATAAACCAAATTTCAACCCTAAGCAATAAATAGAAATAAAACAAATAATCATATTAATAACGACATTTTTAGATGTCATGCAAAATTTTCTACAAGTGCGCAGATCTTTATAAATGGTACTACAGTCCTATTTATTTTGTGCTGTTGCCTTTAAAAACAATAAAACAGACCCAAAAACCCTTTGACAATCGAATGCTCGAAACCAAAACTGTCTCGATGACTACGCTAGTTTTTATTTTATTGAAAACTGTTTAGAATGATTTTGTTTACGTAGACCATATTCTATTTTGGTATAAAATCTTTTTTTATAGCACAAGCATACCTTTACTTAGATAATATAATATAGACATTTTTAAAGATAAATATGTTAAGTACTGTGTTAATATTTTAATTTTTAATAAATTTCCGCTTTATCTAAAACCTAATTCATAAATTATATTGTAATACATATACTTAAACATATTAAAACCTTCCTCGAGAATCACTCCATTTATTAAAAAAAACCGCAATCAAAACCGATGCGTAGTTTTAAAGATTTAAGCATACATAGGGATATATAGGGACAGAGGAAGAGACTTTGTTTTATAGTCCGGGATACATCGCCCATTTTTGCAAGTGATTACTATCAAGCTAATTTTCCGTGAGTAGCTTTATTTTGATGAGATGCCCAATAATTTCATGAACGAAACTCTCGATTGTGGTAGCTTACAGAGGTAACAAGGATAAAAATTTTTGATTTGACGGTTCTCAAATATTTATTACGCAATTTGTAGGACAATATGTCTGTTGAATTATATAAGTATTAAATAAGTGAAAATAAAAAAATCAGCTGGTTAGTAATCATTTATGATGACTTCGTTATCGATACACATTGGAAAGGGGGACTCTTTGATCAAACCATAGATTTTGTAGGACAAATATTTTTTCGAATAATTTAGATAATTATCTTGAGATTGAACAAAAAAAAACATTCAGTTAGTAATTAATATTTGAGAACCATCAAATCAAAATATTTTATCCTTGTTTCCTCTGGTAGCTACCACAATCGAGAGTTTTGTACATGAAATTATTGGGCATCTCATCAAAATAAAGCTACTCACGAAAAATTAGCTTGATAGTAATCACTTGCAAAAATGGGCGATGTATCCCGGACTATTATACCTACTACCTATGTAGAAATAATTTGAAGTTTCGAATTTTAAAATTGAACCTAAACCAGCGTTAGCGTTTAGCTACTATTATGTATTCTGTGCCTAAACATGTACCTACAGACTATAAACTAAAATCCCTATTTTATCTGTGCATTCCCTGCATAGACTACAAATAATTAGCCGTTAACAGTGCATTATCATTCGAGATTAACCGATAATTTGAATAATCGTCGCTATTTTTGTTTCGCATCTCTACGCCATTAATTTGGTTCGGATTTAAACCAATTGCCAATTGGCGTGTAAAATAAAATCGCCGTTTTGCCGACACTCATTTAAACGATTACAGCGCAAACAATACAAATCGGAATCCGAATAAAACCAGCGAAACGCGGTCATTATGGTAATTTATTGCTATCGTACGTAGAATATTATATTTTTTATTTCACGTGCATTGTTCCATTGATCGCGGTTTTGTGGTGCTCGGACAACGGGAGTTAGATAACATAAAGCATCTCGAATAATTCGAAAAGTACTCGTGAGCGTCGCAACTCGCAGCCACGGGTATCTTTACCTGTTTTCTTTGAACGCACGCGGGAAAGGGACAGCCGATCGAAATTCGTGTGGAGAATGCATTTCGACAATGCGTTCCTACTGCCTTATGCCTACCAAACGTGAAACGAAAGCGGCCGGGACGCAGGGCGACGCCACTAACAATGCAAGACTATCTTTCTGGTTATGCAACCCGCCTATATTCGGAAGGCCGGCGATTGTACGGATCAATTTGAGCGCGAACGGCTCTCCGTTTTTGCCGCTTAGGCATCCGGCCGTGGCCGATGAAGCGACTGTGCGCCGCGCATTCTTGCCTCTTCACCAATCCCTGCTAACTTCACGTCAGTTTCACCCCGACCGCCGCGCGGAACGGACCTGTGCAGGTCGTTTCGACAAAACTATCGTGCAATACAATACTTAAACAGTTTCAAGTGACTCGAATCGATTTCTAAGTTTGTTATATTTACTTTTTGTGTAAACAAACAGTGATGGAAACGGATTCGTTCAGAAGGGACGGTTTAAAACGATGACCGAAAGTTTTAGTTGTGAAGAAAAAAGTTCGAATGCATTCGAAGACAAAAAATATTGTGTGCGTCTAGTGATGACCTGATGGGATCGCAGTGCGACCGAAAGCGTGTAGCTAGTGATGTGTACTGTGATATAAAATATCGACAATCGATGATTGTCGTGTGTGATAAGTGTAGTTTAGTTACCAAAGATTCCTGATGATCTTGTACATTAATTTGTGTTTCATATTGGTAGTTCTAGGTGAGTACCGAGTACACGCGTGGCATACTTTAGAGTTTAGACCTAACGGGTTATCGGACGAATTTATGTTGCAGAGTTCAACATGGGCATAACATCGGTTTAAATATAAATATGTAGTGATGCGGGGAAACAGATATTTGCATTCATTGCAGACGACGCATGTTAATAAATCTTGGCGAAGACAATGCGTGGTCTGTATGTTGATATAACTAAAGTCTTGGAGAAAATTTAATGCTTATATGCCAAGCTCTGAGAGAATATTAATTTTACTTCACAGTTCATTGCGTGTAATGTAGAAGAGATAAAAATCTGAATGAGATCATATTTGTTTATATATTTCTCAAGATGTTTTTTCTCATAGATTCTTTAAATGTGATAACTGATAAGGTTTAAACGCAAAACAATGTTACCTTTAATTAGGTAAACAGTAGAGAAAAAGCTGTTTAGTAAAATACATGTTTTATACAAACAATTAATATGTATAACAAAATTTCAAAACATGTAAAATAAACATGAATTGCCGAAACAAACATTTATCAAGTTATAGCGCTCATTAAAATTATTTAATTAGGAATTAGGATGGTTCGGTTCGAGCTAAGCTGTACCTACGTAAGTTTTAATTAAACACAGTATATAGTTATTCATTATTGTTCAGCTTGATTGGACATTCATTGGGCACTAAGTACATTTTGTTAATGAAATACTTTTTAGTGTTGTTTTCTTTTAATTCAAAACAAACACGTGGTATAAATTATAATTATTTGAATAGGTTAGGATTTGAGGACAAGACATGATTTTTTTGCACGGAGTTATAGGCAATTGTTTTTTCATGTGTGATTCAATGATTATAAGAAGGTTCCTTTTCGTTTATTTTTAATGTACGTCGCGTAGCTATAACTCCAAATAAAATTTGCATAATATCAATTATTATCAAATGCAAAAATAATACAATTCTTAAGTACCAAGTCAAAGAAGCAGTACTTTGTAGGTAATTTATTTTTCTACTAGACCTATTTTTATGACATAGGTATAAGTTATCGTTTTAAAACATGTTACACTTTCAAAACACGTTACAACACATAAAGTACATTATCTTCATTCGACACATGATATTAAAAAGCGATAAATAACATACTTGTAATAATACATAGTCAATACACCCGCATTGCCCGTTTTGAAGGAAATATGTGCATTTTACATTTTTAGATTATAGGGCTGTCACAGTTTGGTTAATTATAAATAAAATATATGGAAACGACAATTAAAAATATTGTTATATCGACAATTAAATATAAATAATGTAGTTGATTAAAAAAACCCTCGTCACGTTACTGAGTACCGTAATAATAATACAATAATATTCAATTCAATTTTACAATAATATTAGTTCTAATTCACCGCAAATTTCAACGTATTAACGCCATCTAGTCTCAAGCGTAGGAAAACTGGACTTCGAAAATAGTGAAAGCTAGACTAATAAACAGAAATTTAGATTACATTTACATAAATTATCAATAAGTAATATCATACCAAATAAAAATATTCGCCAAAATATTTGTTGATAATATCTATAAATCGGTTCATAAATCAATTGATTTAAGTTGAAACTATTCGACTAGAAATCGAACCCATGACCTTTCCAATTTAAAACTCTCACGGAACGCAGATTATTATTTTATTTTTCTTTTATTTCACTGCATGGTGAGGCGATTTCGAAAAATAATACAATTATAAAAGTAACTGTTGGCAACCCTAACCATCTGTCAATTAACACATCGTGAAATGGTTAAAAGTTTTCAATTAGGTTGGTTTAAAAGGTTTATGACGGATTTAACGTAATCTCATAACGGGATATTTATCATCTTATTAAAATAACGGTTAACTACTAATATATCAATGAAACTCATGCACTTAATTGTGTAGGTATTGAATCTATCATTTACGAGTATATAAAGAAATAAATAGTTTTGTATACAAAATTAAAAGTAGTAAATAGATCCTTCTGAATTATCTCCATGAATAAAAAACGTAATTTATAGCTTTTGGTTTCATCTTTATTATTTCAAAATAATCTACATATTTGCTAAAGTTAATTAAAATTTAAAACCGTTCCACCCGTTCCTATAAACAGAGCATACATACTTTCGTTATTGTGAATATATAATTTTAAATATTTGTTATTACGTACGATTATTATATTAAGATTAAGAAACATGTCAAGTGCTTATTTCAAATTTAATTTCTACATAAATAATTGAAGTTTATTGTGTGCCTCGTCCATTTTTAAGGGTACTTGACCTCTAGCGGATAAAAAAACTAGTACAAAAACCACATTATTATAAAGATGTGGAGTTTGTGGGAAGTTAATCGTTTGATTTTGAAAAGATTATTTCTTGGAGTCCTAGCTGAAGAAGGCATTTTCTTTAAAACGACTGATACAATTTTGAAACGATTTTATATAAATGTAGGATTGTAAGCAAAATATATTTCGATTTAATATTTTTTTTAATAAGTAGGGTTTTTAATAAAATGTAGGAAATGAAACTATTTTAAATAGCAGAGGAAGTAAATAGCAGAGACAAAAGTATTATTTTAAATTTATTGGGGCATGGGCCATTGTATCAATCAGGTCATTGAAAATAGGGTTAGTTCCTTGTAGTCTTAATGAGTTGTTTATCAGAGCAGAGCGGATTGAACCCGGGACCTTTTGCACTGCGTATCTGAGACAATTATTATATACTACAAATAACGAGATGTTGTATTCAAATTAGTTTTTTAGCACGATTATTTTTGCATTTCGTTAAGTAATGTCGAACTATGTGAAACAAATTTTTGGCTTGAAATTATAAAAAAAACTAATTTTAATATTTTTGTACATCTCTATAATGCCGTGACGTGAATGTACCTACCTACGGACTGCAGAAAAGTAATTATTTATAATATTATGTTTCATTTCAAAATGTATTAAAACGTTGTAACATGTAGGTATAATATTAAGTGTCTCTCATACATATTATTACTATAATTCACGGAGGAGTGAGTTTCATTTAATAATCCCTACTTATATTATAAATGCGAAAGTAACTCTGTCGGTGTGTCTGTCTGTTACGCTTTCCCGCTTAAACCTCTCAACCGATTTTGATGAAATTTGGCACAGACAATCTTTACACCCTGAGAAAGAACATCGGCTACCTTTTATCAAAACACCACGCGGGCGAAGCCGCGGACGGAAGCTAGTTAAATATAAAATACTATACAAAAGTGTTTGACACAAATAAGATAGTACTGTAAGTAATGAAAAGCTCAATGAAACCAACAAATTTTGTATACCTTTGTATATTTCATACGAAAGAGATTATATTTTAAAATAAAGTATCAAAAAGGATCAAGGCTCTACTTAATTTTCACAAAATATGATGGAATATTCAAAGAGATACATTTCGTCGTAAGTTTAATGAATTATTCATAATAACTGTAAATTTGTCTTATATTCCTTGTGTTAAATTTAAAGTAAAATTCTTAAAATTACCATCTCTATGATTCAGCCAAAAAACATTTGCTTAGGAGATAAAAAATATCTTCCTCGTTCTAAACATGACTTAGATTTGAATTTCTATTTATTTTACCTAAACAAATATCATTCAATGTTATGTTATAATAATTTAAGTTTAAAATAAAAATAATCAAAGAGTAACCTTTCATATTTAACTGAATACCACCAAAATGAGTTCACTAGTTTCATTCCTCACTTAAAACGAACATTTAAACCGTGATTATAATATATTTTTAAAACACTTCTCGTATTTAAAAAACTAATTGCGCTGCGGTTGTCCCTTATTACATAGTTTTTGTACTACGCCAAATTGTTCAATTATTTTAATAATTGCATTTAAACCGCTTTTATTGTGCAGGTTAATTATGAAGACATGTTGAAACGTTTAAATCATGAAAGAAAGAGTATTTTGTTTTGCTCTACACTAGCTGTGCTCCGCGGTTTTACGTGCAGTGCTCCGCTCCTGTTGGTCTTAGCGATATATATAGCATCCTTCCTCGATAAATGGGCTATCTAACAACGAAATAATTTTTCTAATCAGACCAGTAGTTCCCGAGATTAGCACGTTCAAACAATCAAACTCTTCAGATTTATAATATTAGCACAGAATACATAATAGTAGCTAAACGCTACAGAACGGACACTCTCCGCCTCCCGCCAAAATTAAACTTACCTCACCCCGCGCGATCGTGATTAAAATGGGCCACATTTTTCTGCAAGGACGATACGCAACGAAGATTGACAACATTAATCAAATTGACTTAAAGTAATTTTGGATTTGTGATTATCGTTTTTCGTAGAAAATGGTTAGATATTGTGCTGTTTACGGATGTATTTCATCAGAAAAACGCGAATTTTTTATTTTTTTTTACGCTAGTCACAAATGTGCCAACCATAAAGCGTTAACACACACATTTGCAGTCTCTACAGTGTGACTGTCAAAACGATAATTTTGTATGGAGTGTCCGGGGTGTGATATTAGTATAGATTTGTAAGGATTCTTTTGCAAGTACATTACATACGAATTTAATAGCGAATTTATTTAGATTAGCTCTTGTTAGGATTACGATACGTTTATTTAGCACTAAAATTACTCAATAAAAATACTCTCAGTTTTCGATACATATATTTAAAACGAATTTAGCGTTTGAAAAATGTTTCAATTATAAAATAACGCTGAAATGGCTAATCTTTTTGTAGATATTTTAAATATTTCACATTTTTAATAAATTGTTATTTAAACCAATTCAGTTTATCCGTGTGTGAAAGTTTGTATGTTTAGATATTTGTAACTCTATCACACAAAAACGGATGATTGGATTTAGATGCGATTTGTTACATAGGTATAGAACCCATCTGATACATATATCCCGGATCAACTCGGGTGAAGCCGGGATGATTGGCTAGTTATATAGCTACCTATATTTAGATAAAATAATATGATATTCTACTAACCGATGTCAAGTTTTTTCGGATAAAATCTTTTGTATGAATATCCTGTTATTTTTATTTTGATAAAAACATCATAAGAATAGATCTATTGTGTACCTATGTTAAGATCGGAGAATTATTTTTTTATCTTGTAATCCCGTTTCAATACCAAATCCTATTTTAGTTAAAACTACTTACTACAATAATCTTTTGAAAATGATACCTACCTACTTTAGCTCGCAAGATCATATTAAAAATTTTTAATGAGCGTCGCATATTAATAGTTATTACTTACCGTGATAAATGGACTATATAGTATATACATATAGCACAAAAATATTTTTTTCAATTCGAACACGCAGTTCCTGAGATTAGCGTCAACCAAACAAATTCTTCAGCTTTAAAATATTAGAACATTTTTATGAACCAATACTTTTTGATTGAAGCGTAAAAATACGCTTTATTTTAATTCATACATTGCTTTTTATACCTTCGTATAAAAAGCAATTATAGTTGCGATGAATAGACGAACATTGGAGAGCGTTCAAAATAGTTTTTCCTTAGAAAAGTCGACATTTTTAAGGGCGATATTTTCAATCGCGTTTTAGAAAGTGGGCCGGCAAACCGTGGCAAATGAAATTACCCGATCGTGACTAAGGACACGAATTCAATTCCGTTTTGAGACGCTTTTTATTTTGTAAATACGTTTTTTTCTGTCTGTTAATTTATGGGGATTGTAGGCGATTTCGGTTGCGATTTCTGTAAATATAAACAATTTAGTTGTTTATAGTAACACGCAATAGTTGAGTATCGAATTTATCATAGGATTTATATATTTTGATAGTCAAGTTTTAACAACACAAGAACGTTTATACACACATATTACAAAGAGGATTATATTAAATATTGATATTAAATCCCATAAAGTAGAAAATTGAAAATCCAAACATGTAGGTATAATATAATTGTACGTGATTACTGTATCGTAAAAGTGAATAGGTATCTTCTACAACGAACTTTAAAACTAATACCTTCATAAAATGTATTTCGTATCTCAGTACTTCAATAGGTATCCATTGCAATAGATTACCTACTTTTGCTGAAGGACCTCACACAGCCTGCTAGCGCCATCTATTGTGCGTTGTGAGATTTAAAAACTTTGTAATATGTTTTGGAGAAAAACTAAGCAGGCTATTTTGAATGAATGAATGAAAAATAATTTATTGCTTTGAAAATACATAAATACATATAACAAAGACAAGATACAGAAACAACAAACGGCGGCCTTATCGTTAGGTAGCGATCTCTACCAGGCAACCCAATCTTGGTATAAAATTAATAAATAATTTTCTTACCATACTAAAAAATTAGTTAGGAAGGCAATAAGTATCATTAAATAATAACGTCCGTTAAATTAGTCAATTATAATTAAGTTTCATGATTCATGCCGCTTTTTTATGTTACAAAATTATTAAAATTCAGTGGTAACAGACATTATTTCACAAACAATCTCAAAAATTACGCGAACTAATAAATAATTAACTAAATAAAATTAAAGGTACATTTGAAAATTTCATTACGAGTAAAATTAGATAAATTTTCGCCAAGGTATTCCGTTATTAACTTTTGAGTGAAAGCCTCGGTCATGAGATATTAATATTTCGACTTACAAATTTGTTGTCTTTAATCTATGTCTTGAATTCAATTATTTTCACAGTGTTTTAGGTTTCTCTAGAAATCTGTGATTATCTTTATTTGTTCTAGAAATTGTATTTCGCTGGGTAGGTTAAGCCGTAAGTTATTATAAAAACAACTAGGTACCTAATTTGATGACGTTTTTGGCGTTGGTAATGGATTGTCAGACATACAGTTTATTTAATTCATCATTTTGTATTTTGTGCTTAATTTTATTGATAAAAATAACATATAAACTGTGTAGGAAGAGAAATGTATTATTTGTATTTATAATCCAACTAGCGGTCCGCCCCGGCTTCGCCCGTGGTACCTTACCGTACCTACATGTTTAAACTTTAAACTATCCTCTCAAGTTGGATCGAACTGCACATGATGTGCGAATTTTATTATATCGGTTAAGTGGTTTAGGAGTCCATTGAAGACAAACATTGTGACACGAGATTTATATATATATATATATTAATATTTCAATTTAGCATTTACATAATAAATAAATACATTGACATCCTCAAAAAAACAGTATCAATTAAAATACCTTGACCCGGAAAAAGCGGGGTGCTTTCATTACCCACATGCACGTTTCGTAATTAAAAATTTCACACAAATTTGGGGCAAATTTAAATTCCCCGGATAACAAGAGAATATTAGCCGATAGGTATTTGTTAATATCGCCAGCGAATACCTATCCGGGCTAGATTGGATTTTAAAGCCTATCGAGAGGTAGATTAAATTTTATTACTAGGTATCCTAGGTTAAAGGTGTGTATGATGGTTTACGTTTTACTAGTTTTCCGCACGTGACTTCGTTCGCTTAGTAAATTAATTTTCGGAATAAAAACTATCCTATGTCGTTTCTCAGGTGTCAATCTATCTGTGTACCAAATTTTGTGCAAATATGTTAAGTGGTTAAGTGAAGAAGAAACAGACAGACTGTCAGACAGCGTTCCTTTTACACACATTTTTTTTTATTATCGACTGATAATAATAGCGGTTTCTGATAATTGCTTAAATTCATAAGAATTTTATAATTTCGCTTCACATTGGAGATCAGATGAGTCATAAAACCAGTTTTTATTAAATCCTTACAGAAGTTATTAATTATTTTAATAGCTTATAACTTGTTCTTGGAAGTAACGATATTATAGCATTTTTAATAGTATTACAATCCTTATCTTAGCTTAGACGAAGGTAATTATTCCTGAGATGGGGGCGTACATACAAAAAATAATGTCACTGGAAGGTTAAATCATGTTTTAGATTATAGTAATTACCTAGTTTGGTTTATTATTTACTAGTTTTCCGCCCGCGGCTTTGCCCGCGTTTTCAAAGAAAAACCCGTTCCCGTAGGATTTCCGGGATAAAATCTATCCTATGTCCTTTCTCGGGTATCAAAATATCTATATACCAAATTTCATGCAAATTGGTTCAGTAGTTAAGGCGTGATTGAGTAACAGACAGACAGACAGAGTTACTTTCGCATTTATAATATTACTAGCGGTCCGCCCCGGCTTCGCCCGTGGTACATGTTTACGTTTTCTCTACATAAGAACCATCCTCGTACTTCAAGGAATATAATAAAAAAAGAATTATCGAAATCGGTTTAGCCGTTCTCGAGTTATGCGCTTACCAACAAATTTTGCGATTCATTTTTATATATAAGAAGTATGGATTATTATCATTTAAGTAGGTAATTATGATATTATTTTAAATAAGGGAATGAGTTTAAAACAGTCGGTTGAGTAATTTTTAAATTCATCTATGTTTATGTAGGTGTGTTTGTGTACATAAATCAAATCTTTTCTCTTTCTGATATTAAATTAAACCATAAAACTTTTTCAATTAATTAATTATACAATTAAAGGATAAATTAATGTTTCGTAAACTTTCCCATGCGGAAGTGGCAGCCCATAAAAACTTTTGACGCGTTTCATTAAAATTTCTCTCTTAACTTTTTGTACTGTAGCGACATCTTTATTTAAGAGTATTCAGTATATATAAATGTTCTGTTGCCATGGCAACTGTGAGCCTGAACGATGTGGGGTTCAATAACTAATGATTTAAAAAATCTCATCAATATCAGCACAGCCGTTCTTGTGTTATAATTGTTAACTTTAAATTAAGACTGTTAATTTGCTTTTAGTTATATTTGAAACTTCAGAACATGTTATAAATTCTTGGTTATATTACCTTATTTTAATAACCAAGGTCTATTTAAAAAGCTAAACAAACTATTAACTAACAAACATATGGGATACAATCCCATTGTGGGATAAAAGCGTGTCAAAACATTTACACCATTACACGAGTTATATGGAAGTGGACGGAAAAAGATGTATGTTTGTTTGTTCAACATCTGCAACTGCTGAACGCTTTCAAGTTGTTTTACTGTTCACTGATGTACTTATGTTATAATTTTTGTATTCAGTTGTTTAGATTTAATTGAATATTTGATTTAGAGATACTGTGTAGTGTTTTATTCAACGTATTTCCTACATGGCGTAAAAACCAGAATATACGATTGTATTTAGGTATACTTTATATTTTATAATACCTAGGTAATTTATTTACGTAGGTACCTACATACCTTTATTCATAAGAACCCTGAACAAATAAATTATACAACAATATAATTACAAATTGTCTGTCCATACATCGCATAGCAACCTAGTATAATTTGGCCCGGTTTCACCTGCTACATAACCGCCCAAACAAATGATTTTATCTTCCCGTGAAGCCTACACACGCTCGTATTTCATCGATAATTACAGTATCTATATTGAATAACATTAAATATCCGTGGTATGCACAATTTTCTTAGAAACCCGATGCAACCGACAATTTATAAGAGAATCGGTAGGGCTGCCACTGCTATCGTAATTTGATATAATTTTAGGATAAGTTTAGTATTGTGAATGTTTGTTAAATAGCTCTGCTATCGTAAATTATTTTAATTAAATTTATATTATGTATATTTACGTATGCAAATGTACTTATTATCTAGTAACAATTGCTTTTGTCTGAACAACTTGAACAGATCTGTCTGTAGATACATATAAGTATTTGGCATGAACAAATATAATGAATAGTAAAATGGTTATTTTACACAATAATTAAACATGCATAACTTACTTGTTTTATTTTTAGAAACTCCTTGTTGGCAGCCCTACCCATAGTAATAAATATCACGCCGTAATGGCGTAGGGCAATCAATTTTTAATACGAATCTAAACAATACGTTATGGCCGTTTAAAGTAACCAACACATGTTAACCGGCAGTTTATCTTGGTGGTTAAATTTAACCGGGCTTCTAACTCTTTACGGGGTGTGAACGGAATTGTGTTGTTTTAAGGTGCGGCGTATGTTGGAGTGGCTGGATAATGGATGGGTGGCCAAATTAATTGTAACTATCTACTTATAAATCAAGGGTATATTTATTTTTCGTAGGTAGTTGTTTTATAATAATTTTTAATGGCATGTTTGTTCGAATAAAGTAGGTATATTTGAAACGCGGAAGAAATTTGAGAAAGTCCTAGTTGAAAAGAGAGGATGAAAATATGTTGTATAAAAATACAAACATACAGACGACTTCCGAACCATATATTACATATATTTTATAACGAGTTAATCTCATAAAATAAAGTAATTAAGTTCGCTCGGTCGTTTCTGTTTCCGTTGCTTTTAACTGTTTTATGACTTTGGTGTTTTAATCTTTATTTATTTAACAGTACTTTGGATTGATAAGTTCTTATGTCCGGGTATATGTAGTTTGGTTCAGGATTACATAAGAATAATTAATATTGCAATTAATACGTATTAAGGAATATGTACTACAATAACTATCTAGGTATATAATACTATTAATATTATTACGCTGAAGAGTATATTTGAACGCGCTAATCTCAGCAACTACTGGTCCGATTTGAAAAATTCTTTCAGTTTTAGATAGCCCATTTATCGAGAAAGACTATAGGCTATATATCATCACGCTAAGACCAATAGGAGCGGAGCAAAGCGGGTAAAACCGCGGTGCACAGCTCGTTGATAATTTTATCGATTATGATATGAAAAAGAATTGAAGTAATTTAAACAAATAGACTTATGTGTATTTACGTGATGCTGATAGTCTCATATAATTTCTAGAATGCATCTAACTAATCCACAACCCATAGTGAATATAAAAATTGAACCTTTGAATCAAGTAGAACTTGAAGCAAATAAAGGTACGGTCTACTCTTTATAACTGCAAATAGATTTTATGATTAAAAGTAATTTTGTTAAACATTTATTTCAACTAATACGACATATCTCCATTATATTATGTTTAAAATATCCCACCCTAGCACTTAGAGTAAGTTATGAGGTGTCAACTATTTATAGTAGCGGATGTGCAAGCGACTTTACCAATATATTATATTAATATAGTTATACAATTGGGAACAATTTTCTTTGATAAATCTTGTTTTCATAATAACTAATGTATGAGAAATGGCTGTATAGAAAAAGGCTGCTTACATCCTTCTCTTTTTAATTGCGTCGCTTTTAATGTATTAATGTAGGTACCTACTATGTTTTCATATCTTCATTTCTATAATTATTATTCTTATATTTATACTTACTTACTAATCACGAAATGTAAGAAGTAAATCTATCGAGATGCGATTTCTCGTGGGAGTAGTTGATAACAAGACACGTCAGATTAATTAATGCAGATCCCGCTAAAATGCTACGAATAGTCGTTTTGTATTAATAACTCTTCTAAACATGGTATCGGGTAACAACAAGAAATAATATCGTTTATAAACGCAAAAGTTTCTCAAGATGTTTGTTACAATGTTGTTTACATATAAAACATCTGATTCGATCTCGATGAAGTTTTGCTTAGATACCTTCAATTAAAGTCTGGATTAGTTCAAAGGTTAATTGTTAAGCAGATAAAACGTCTAAAAGCGCTAACCAAATAGCAAAACTAAATCTCCAATTACATCTCAAATAAGGGTATTTAAAAACACAATCTCGAGTTTCGAACTTGACCATTCGCGAAGTTTTAATAAATGTATCTGAATATCCTTAGATACCTACTTGGAATAATGTTTGGGATCTCGTTTGATTAAGGGGAAAGGGGGGAAGTAGGAGGGGGTTTATAGTGAAAGGGGAGGGCTTTAGTTTTTGCGTCTGTTGATTAAATACAGAAGGTATTGTTACGACGGATTTTCGGTTAATGTCGTGACGTTTAGGGAAAAGTTTTGGATTAAATGCCGTGTGGGTGGCGTAGTGTAGGGTTGGTGTAGTTTTTAGAGAATTAATCCAACATTAAGGTTAAACTGTAACTCGATTTTATATACAGTATGTACCTAAGGTATGTACCTTAAAGCTTAACATGGATTTATTTTATTATTTTATAAGTTGTCGTGTAAATTGATGCATGACAATGGAATAATACTTATGTTATAACAAGATTAGAACGACCTAGGTATTTAAAACGGGTGAAAGTTAAACAAAAAAATAAAATAGAAAAGACGTGTGGCACTCGGGGATTGCCGCGGCCGCGGTAAAGCTATTATTGCATGCTATGCCTTCAAGCCACACCTCCGCGCCCGTCGGAGTGGGGAGCGTGAGGTTTTTCGTTACTAAATTTCTGGATTCGGTCCCCGCGCTCAAGGCCCGCGATAGAAGCTATGCAATAGCTTAAAAATTATAGGAAAAATACCATTGATAACAAACGGAAATCGCAAAATATATGTATGTAAATACAAATGAAATAAATAACATTACACACAGAATTTGCTCACAAAGCTCTGTCCACCATAAATACATCATACTCGCTTCCGCATCGTCAGAGAAAACAAAAGAATTATAAAATAAAAGAAATTGTATCAGAAAATACGGCACGAATCCACAAGGAAAATGTAGCCACGATAAGAAAAAACATTATTTAATACGAAGCGAATCAACGCGGAATCACACAGTATAAATAAAGGATAAAATATGAGAAATGAAGGGGACATTCTTAATAGCGAAATCTTGTTAAGTGGGATAGAAAGATAAGGAGTGGGGTTAGTGCCTACTGGATGTAACGTGCCTGGAGCTGGTGCTTTGCGCTTACTTATTTAATTAATATATATCCATACTAATATTATAAATGCGAAAGTAACTCTGTCTGTCTGTCTGTTACTCAATCACGCCTTAACTACTGAACCAATTTGCATGAAATTTGGTATAGAGATATTTTGATATCCGAGAAATAAAAAAAATAAAAGGACATAGGCTACTTTTAATCCCGGAAATCCCACGGGAACGGGAACTATGCGGGTTTTTCTTTGACTGTGCGGGCGAAGCTGCGGGTGGAAAGCTAGTTTATAATATGTTAGGTAAGTATATTAACAATACATAGCTTTCGATTCGATATTATTTATCACGTAGGTTTAGAAGTGAAATTTCTATCGGCGCGTTGAGAGTAAAATTTCAAGGTCGCGTCATAGCAATACCGTCACGTCATGGAGTATGGTGACGATTTTGATATCTTGCCAAAGAAAGTTCACTCGAAAGACACTTTTTTAGTACAATTGTTATATTTATAAACAATAAATACAGGTACGCTTTATCTTTCATGATTCCTGAAATCATTTATATTATAATTATATATTAGTATTCAAGGATGTTTCACAATGTCGTATCCATATTCCATTGATCTTCGTTGAGCTAACGAAATGAGAGATCGAAACGCGTGTTTACCAAAAGGGCAGATTTAATAAAATCGAAGAAATACAATAAGCCGTCTGTCGAATCGTGAGCAAAATTAATGTTCGAATTTTTTCGAAGGAAATGATCGCTTTTTGTTAAGGCTCTCTTTTAGATTGCGTGTGAAACGCGAATATTTTTGTTCAGTCGATTGTTTTATTAATTTGCCCTTTTACTGTTAATTAGAAGTTGTATTTTTATCTGGATTTTCGGGTATTTAGATGGTACCTATGTTGATCGCGGTGAAATGGTAGTGCTATTATTGTATTAATTAAGTTTTTGTAATTGAATCTATAGAAAAGGTTGTTTAATTTTGCATTTGTTGTGATAATGTATAGGAAAGTCTATGAAAGGTTACATTTCGAAAAGTTACAAAATTATAAGCACGGTAACTAGATAGTTTTGAACTCCAGTTTATTTTTACTAGTTTAGGTAGCGTCATTAATTAAATTAATAAAGTTTAACCTATTATACTTACACAAAACAGACTATCTAATACTAAGCACTAAAAATGTTCCACTTTAAATAAATTAAACTTCAAGTATGCAAAATCGCGGTTACTACTACCTACTAGATAACTAGTCATAGTATGAATTGTATGACTGTCATACAATTTCGACTGGCGTGTTATACGCGTTCATGCATAAAATGCCTAACTGTTAACTCAAGGAAACAATAAATCGAAAATAATTTAGAATTTCTGCTCTTTTGAATACGGGTCAAGTTTCCATTGTGTTCTGTTTGTCTGTGTGTTCGTGTATAAGTCGGGACAATTGTGACGTTGCTTATTGACTTAAATTTCCTAATTCAGAAATATAATTAAAGTCCTATCCTACTAATATTATAAATACGAACAGCGAAAGTTTGTGAGGCTGGATGTATAATATGTGTATGTATGCATGTTTGTTATTCTTTCAGGCAAATACTACTGAACCGATTAAAATGAAATTTAGCACACCTATAGGTGGTAACTTGGAAGTTTTACCCCGTAAATTCCACATGAAAACGCGGGCGAAGCTGCGGGCGGGAAGCTAGTCTTATATATTTAAAATAAAAAGAAAAGTCGTCCGTCCTGTCACGTTAGAAAAGTTAATAGAATTTTCTTAAATGGTCTGTTTTCGGCGCTTATTTTTCCTTTCAGAACCTTCTCCAGACAATTACAACACTAACAAAAAATAGCATTATGAAAAATATTCCCAGCCGTTCACGAATCCATACTAATATTATAAATGCGAAAGTAACTCTGTCTGTCTGTCTGTTACTCAATCACGCCTTAACTACTGAACCAATTTGCATGAAATTTGGTATCGAGATATTTTGATACCCGAGAAAGGACATAGGCTACTTTTTATCCCGGGAAATAGGATAGGTTTTATCCCGGAATTCCCACGGAAACCGGAACTATGCGGGTTTTTCTTTGACTGCGCGGGCGAAGCTGCGGGTGGAAAGCTAGTTTGTTATAAAATAATTTGTATCTATTTCCTGACTTCTACTTTAGCTACAACAAGCCGTTTGCCCTGGTTGACTCGGGGTAAAATAATCGCATACCTATAGGTATCCTTATTAGGTACATATCAAATAACGAAACTATTTGTTAGTAAAATATTGTTAATGATCGGATCAGTACTTCCGAAGATTATCCCTTACAAACATACAAAGCTAAAAACATTATCTCTTTATAAAATTAAATATAGATGAATTGCGATATAAATTATACATTGGCCACCAAAAAAAGCCTTCGCAATAGATTCTTGGAAAAAACGTAGCAACTCCACAAATAATTTATGTAGCCATCTCACAAGCAAATGGGATCCGAATATTTCAGGAGATAGCGGGTATTTGAATTTTTCCGTCAGCGCTTTTTCCTCTGAATTTAACTTGTAGTTATTTATTTTATCAGTCGAAATTATTTCGTTATTATAAGGCAGATGATTTTTGAATGAAGTGTGTCAATTTACTCGGAATAAGTTCATCCGTTCTTATTGTATCTATAACTAGCGGTCCGCCCCGGCTTCGCCCGTGGTACATATTTATGTATTCTCTACATAAGAACCATCCTCGTACTTCAAGGAATATAATAAAAAAAGAATTATCGAAATCCGTTCAGCCGTTCTCGAGTTATGCGCTTACCAACACATTTTGCGATTCATTTTTATATATAAGAAGATTATGACCTAAAGAGAAAAAAACAAGGTCCAGTAATTTAATATTATGGTTTAAGGCGCAAAAATGTCTATGTTTGTTTACGGATCACTTTCATTAAGACAAGGTTGGATTTTCGAAACTAGGCTTTGAACGAAAACTACGAAATCATTTCTACGTAATCTTAAATTGGAATCTGTAAAGTTTCGGCCAGTTTTGAATCAATCAATTGTGGAACGAATTATACAATTATTGATAAGTTTCAATTAGTAAGCGAAAACAGCGCTGTCTGCGCTTTAATTGAAGTGTTCCGCTGTACGGTGCGGGCGGAGAGCGGTGACTCAGCGCTTTATTGTATTCGATTTCATGTTAATATCGTAATTATTAGTTTTTGTTAGACTCTTGATGAATTTTTTGTGGTGTATGTGAAAGTCAGTAATTGAAAGCTGTTCTTTAAGTCTATTAATATTAATAGAGGATTAATTGAATGAATAACAATTTAATACATATCTAACTATATATACTTAAGTATATTATATATATACCTTTACTAATATAAATATTAATATAGAAGAACTATTGTGTTCTTCCATACTAGATATCTACATTATACGTTGAAGTTAATATTGCATTCGCAATACCACAATTGAAACTCAAAAATGTATTTAATCACTACATAGTATAAAACTATGTCCCTATGTATGCTTAAATCTTTAAAACTACGCAACGGATTTTGATGCGGTTTTTTTAAATAGATAGAGTGATTCAAGAGGAAGGTTTTAGTATATAATTTATTATGTTTTAGACAAAGCGGGCGAAGCCGCGGGCGGAAAGCTAGTTGAATATAATATGTACATATAACTATGTAGGTACTTTCCCACTAAACAATTTCCGATGCAATGACTGTACAAGTGTACAGGTAAAACGCAAAAATACGCAAATAGAATGCACAAAACTTGTGACTCAATACATACTGATTCATTCAACATCGCGACCGTAACGAACCAACACTTTGTTTAACTATGAAATGACTATTTACCGATACAATTTGACTTTTTACCGATGTTCCAGATGTTTGTACCGATTATTCGATAATTGTGGCGCGGAACTAGGCCGTGAAATCGTTAGATTCGGTTACGGTATTTCACGTGATGAAATTTTCTTTATTCGATAGCTTTAGCAAGCTTCGCTCGCTTCGTATTTGGAAAGACTGTACAGGATATCATCTGTGTTTATCAAATCTTAGATTGGTTGAATAGATTTTTGTAAAAGATATAGTCTATATATATATACCTACTTACACATAAATATGTAGGTACCACTCAAGCTCAAAAATCAATTATATTTTCATCTATAGGTACTTACTACTTTTACGAGCGCTTTTAGTAAATTATATACAAGGTGAAAGGTAAGACATTTGAAAAACTTAGACAGGAGCTTCTACTCATGAAACTGAACAACTTTTGTTCTACAACTTTGCTGAATTCGTAGAAAAAAATTTGGACTTTGTATGGAAATCTGTCAGCTGATTAGCGAAGTTTCCTTACAAAGTCCAATTTTTTTTTACGAATTCAGCAAAGTTGTAGAACAAAAGTTGTTCAGTTTCATGAGTAGAAGCTCCTGTCTAAATTTTTCAAACGTCTTACCTTTCACCTTGTATATTTACCAACTGCTCAAATAGCAGATTTTACATGAGCCGGCAGAATCTGTAGTTACACATTCGTAATTATAATAGGCATGTAATTTTATATCTAGAATTTATTAGAACTTAATACTGCAGTAGGATTTTTGTACCGAATGTACAAATCTGCACAAAACAATACGCGCGTATACAGTATTAAGTATTCTGTGGCAATGCATAACCTATCCTACAATCTGCACCATACCCTCAGTTTAACAATTTATAAGTTTAAATCCATGTTTAATATTATTGTGGGCATCTGTTCCGCTTAAAACTTTCCGCCAATATCAAACCGCGACGGCTGTCAGCCATTGCAGCTTGCGAAAGGCGCCAAAATTGCTTCGCTTTCGCGCCAAATTGTACATTTTTCTTATTGCCAGAATATTCTCGAATGTTAAACGTTTAACGGATATTGATTTGAAATTCGTAAGTGTTGGGGGTAGTTTTGTGGAGATTTTATACTTTTTTTTCATTGTAAAACATATTGGAGCTAATAGTAAAGCATAACTTAGTAGAATTCAGTAATGTGGTTTTAGTATTTAATGATGTACCTAAAAGTAAGTAAATAAACATTTATTGACACATTATGCAACATGTGTTCTTAATTCAATACAGAATCAGGAAAAATACAAGAAAATTCAAGCGTAACCAAATTTAAAATCGAATTATCCATAAAACCCTACGGCCTACATTAAACTTAAACCAATCAATTTCACCCTCCACTTATCGACAACCGTTATCGATAAACGGTCAACACTAGCCGTGACGTCATAATGAGCATGCTGTAAATTACATGCACTAAATAACTGGTGAGTGGTGACTAATGTATTGGATTCGTCATGAAAATACGGGAATTCTTCAATTATTACTATAAAATTAAAATTTAGGAATTTTATGCCAAATATATTATACACTAGCTGTGCCCCGCGGTTTCACCCGCATTGCTCCGTTCCTTTTGGTCTAGAGTGATGATATATAGCCTTCCTCTATAAATGGGCTATCTAACACCGAAATATTTTTTTTAATCGGACCAGTAGTTCCTGAGATTAGCGCGTTCAAACAAACAAACTCTTTAGCTTTATAATATTAGTATAGAAGTATAGATGAGAGTATGTGATGGATTACATAGGTACTTTTAATAAAAATAGTAGGTACTTAGAACAAGAGGAATTTACAACAATATGCAAAAAAGTATAATTTATATCCTTAAATTATTTAAAACATATTTGCAATATAATTTTTCCTGGGATATCTTCGTAAGCATAAAAATTGCATTATGTATACCACCTACCACATAGGTTTAAAATAACACAGAGTTAAATATCACAAATACCGAGAAGTATTTAATCAAAACAACACGTTCCCACGGGTCATCCGATTGACTGATAAGCTCAAACACAAACATACATACAAACTTAGTACTCTTTGTTCAATGACCTACTTCTAAACTGGTTTTGATATCAATGTTTGTAATAATAGTTCATAACTGTATGAAGTTTGATATTTTGTGTACATTCTAACGGTTAGTGTAGAGTAATATGATTGAGAGTTTACATTTTTGCACGCCTCATAAGCGAAGCGTTGAGGTGGGTACTACTGTCACTTCGCGCAAAACATCTGATTTTTCAAACTTAAAATGTCTTTATGTATCATACATTGCACTTGTAAGATAATACATACACACACATATTAAGAAAAAACACTATTTTTAACGTTCATGATATTTTTGATGTCATTTTTGTTATTTAAACTAGTTAAAAAACAGTTTAAAAAAGTTCTGTCTTGGACGTCCGTGTGTCTGTATGTGCGGATCCTTTTTCTTGTTAACACGATAGCGACCGAAATACTTTACTAATCGAGTCTTTTTTTTTCTCTTACGCTTGAGTATGCTCAGGAATAGAACCCTTTCATTTTTCAGGGTCTGATTCGATGTGGTTTAATTGTTATTAAATAAACAAAAATAATAATTAATAAATATTTATTAAAAAAAATTATGAGGCGTGCACTTTTGGATTTTCCAAATTATTTAAATTTGTTTGATTTTGTGGTTTTGCTGTGCAAAAATTCGAGTTCCAATACTGACAATTTTTCGCTTGCAATATAGAACAACATCCTAAATGCAATAAAAATAATATAACAAATATATTTTCGTAGAGAACGCGATTGAACTGAAGATCAATTTAATATTAATTTCTGATTGTTTGTCTATTTGTTAATCTTTCACGCCTTTCCTGACTTAACGAATTTTATTAATTTTCCTGTCTCATTGGATTCATCGGCGCGGCGTTGAAAATTAAATTTACCGCATCGTAAACTACGACCTACTAATGAAATTCAGTCAGTACTATTTAGCCGTTTTATTTTTAAATACTAACATTTATGAACTTTTATAATATTACGGAAATATACTATACTAGCATCGCTCCGCGGTTTTACCCGCATTGCTCCGCTCCTGTTGGTCTTAACGTGATGATATATAGCCTATAGCCTTCCTCGATAAATGGGTTATCCAGCACCGTAAGAATTTTTCAAATCGGAGCAGTAGTTCTTGAGATAAGCGCGTTCAAACAAACAAACAAACTCTTCAGCTTTATAATATTAGTATAGAGATACTAGTTTCACTACCTACTATACTGTGTACAACAGTGCTTAATAATAATTTAATAAGACGTAACATGTAGATATCATAGTGTATCAGTATAGATTTGCAGAGTTCCCAACTCGCTCGAATTCTGCGATCGTAAAGTGATATCTCAAACTTAATAATAATTTATATGATTCACCGGAAACTGTTGAACTAAACGAATTAATATTTCAATACGAAGTAATATTGTTATAAATTTGCATTGGTATTGTAAACAAAAATTACCACTTGGCGCGGTCTCCTCTCTTCAAAGAGATGTACCTTTTATTGTAATAATCTTGAATTAATTTACTTTATGTTAAATTTATTATTTACGGAATAAGTGAAGCATCTTTCGATAAAGCAAATAAATAAAAGCTATACATTCTTTATAATTATTGTGATATCTCATTTGCTTGTGTAAACGTTTTTATTTTCATGGATACTTGCTCAAATGTTCGTTTAAGTATCTATATTTAGCTATTTAACATGTTAGGCCCGTTGAGAGTAAAATTTCAAGGTCTCGTCATGGCAATACAGTCACGTCATTGAGTAAAGCGACGATTTTGGTATCTTTGAATCTTGCCAAAGAAGTTACACTTCAGCACACAGGCCTTTTTTAATTACTTTATGCAAAACTTATTTAAATATTTATCTATGTTATTTTATTTGTCCACAGCGGACCCCTTGCCCGGCAAGCACGTCCCACTAGAGAGCTATGAGAGCGAGCTGGAGCGAGAGCACGCACTGCCGACGTCCGTCCCCAACGCCGACATACTCAAAACTAACAGCAATCCAACGTATCATAAGCCGAGGTAAGCTATTTTGTTTGACTACCCACTTTCGTAAACTTTTAGGGTTTTATATGTATATAAAATAGTAATTCACGTATGAATGTACCTTCTTGTATGTAATCTAATACCTTTAATAATACTTACATAGATACCTATCCATTTCTTCGTTAATTTTTCCATGTAGCGTTAGGTATAAGTATCTACTCATATATATCTATCGTTACGTAAACAGCTACAAAGCACATAATATATTTACCGGTTCAATGACCATGTAATTCGAACACAATTGTCTTTGTATACATATTACATGTTCACGTTTATGTATGTCCACATACATTTGCGAATAATTACCCAGATACATAATAACCCTTTTTGAACGGAAGACGGGTATTTCTAATCCTTATTCATGTTACATTTCTGTTGTTTTAATGATACATGTCTTAGCAGTTAAAAGTTACTTCACGAGATAAATATAATAACTTCTTCGTGATGTGTTTACATCTTATTATACGACGCTCTCATTTTCAATTCAAGACGAGGATGTGAAAAGTTTTAGTTTAGGATGCTCTTTATATCTTTCTATGTTTTTATTGTATCTATCTCGGAGGATTTTTAACTTGTACTTATCCGTAAATAATAATTTTAAATGTAATTATTTGTTTCTTTTAAGTAGATAATTTTCAGTAATATTTTTTATGCATATATTTTGAAAATGTTAGTAAGTATTAAATATTAATAACCACATAGAAAAGAACCCATTACATGTCAGATACAATTATGCGGCAAAGCGTATCTAACAAAGATTCCGTAAATTAGTTAAATTTTAATGACACAGCCCTAATTAAACTTTATACTTCCCACTTCAACGTCAAAAAGTTTCAATGACAATCGGATTGTTCACTCGAAAGCGACTTCCGAGACAATTGCAATAGAATTAACCGTAATTTTTACATCAACCGAATTAAAGTATCAAAACTTTTTAAACACCGCCGATATTCAAATTTTAACGATCAAAACTGTTGAATATAATTTTTGGCTGCGAGCAATTTTAATAATTGGCTCTTCGGCAATTCCCTGAATGAAATTAATTGTAATCGTAAATTTTAGTTAGTGCCTCTTAAAGTTAAATAATCGTTTACTGGGCGTAAAGTTGGATCCCTTCCGAGTCGTTGAGCGGGCTGTAAAAACGTACGTACGTACAGTGTGTCCAAACGGCTGTATCATTTATTGTTGATGTCGTAAAATAACTTTTTGATGCGTTCTAATGTTTATTTGTTGGATTTAAACGGTTACTCGACTTGTAACGGTGTTAAATCGGGACGACCACCGGCGATTACCGAATCTGTGTACATATTAAACTTTTTGAGCCGTTATTTATAGTTACTTGATAATAGAACAAAGTCGGTTAAAAAGGACCTAGGCTTGTTGACATGAAATAATTATACATATGCAAGTATATTATGTATCATGTATTTTTTATATAACATCAGAGAGGTGCGATAGTTCTAAAATATACATTTTTCTGAAAAAATATCTTTCAAATATACGTTCCTCGATTCAGTTGTAATTTGTTATTTATTTATTGCAAATAAACAGTTATTTTCACATTTATTATGGTTATATGATTTTAATCGTTAAGTCCTACATATTTGGCAAGTTCTTCCGTAACAAATTCTACTTAAAAAGGTCAAAACTTATTTCTGCTCATATCGGTAAAGCGGGTATGACAAGATTTCATAACACACCTGTTTAGAAACATTTATACCTATGTAATTTTAAATCTTTATTAGCTGTCTATATATTTAATACGAAACTAATAGGTTGTCTGTGAGATATTATCATGTTTGAAAAAATACCAAAAACGAATAAGTATGTACTTTGTTGTACACGAATTAATTCCTACAATTTGTAAAACAAAAAAAATATATACAGCCTGAATGTTGTTACAACGGAACCCCAAAAACGACATTCCGCCTCATAATTAAAATAATAAACCCGCTAATATTACGAGAGCCATTTGCACAAAATAATATTTCCTAAGAGCATCTCGATTAGCATAAGTTACTTATTGCTTGCATACTTGTAACTTATTTGCAACTTATTCACATTAGCCTTGATATTTAAGCATTTCATTATTTTAAATTGTCATCTGGTTATATTGGCTAAATGTTAAACAACTAGTTTCCGCCCGCGGCTTCGCCCGCTTTGTCTAAAAAAAGGAAACTAAAACCTTCCTCTTGAATCACTCTATCTATTAAATAAACCGCATCAAAATCCGTTGCTTAGTTTTAAAGATTTAAGCATACATAGGGACAGAGACAGCGACTTTGTTTTATACTATGTAGTGATTTTAATTATTTGAAGTTTTATAACAATCCTAAAGTGCAATATACATAATTAAAATCTTTATACTGGTTGTATTTTCTATATTTTAATACATGTTTTAGAAATATATCCCTTGCCATTTTAGAAATAACGTATAGCAAAAACGTCGGTTAACTATTTGTAAAAATAGGTAATGAGGCAATATACTTTTGTCATTTTTGCAACCATAGATAGTTATTTTCGTTTCGCTTCGCTAGTTTTATAGTATTAGTATCGATAATAAGCTTTCACAAGTATAACAAACAAACACATTATATCCCAAAACAGTGAAGCTTTTAAAACTACATTTCACAACACAATTTGCTTCTGGATTAATTCCAAAATAATCCTATAGGCAAGTCTATTCCAGGATATCTCGAATAATCGACTATCGACTGATAGAATCGGACTGCTGTGAGATAATATCGATTTAATCGACACCGGGTTAATGATTCGTGACGTACAACGGTACATACATATAAATTAAAGGATGCGAGTATTTACATAGCGAATGAATGTTATTTTTAACTGTTGTTCGCTTTATTCGTAACAGTAGAGATGAAATCCACATAAATGTTGAAAAACACTAATTGCATTCTCATGTGAAATATCAAAGTATTTTCTAACGAAATACTTATATATAACTAAGAAATTAATTAACTTATATATTAATTTCTTGTATTTTATTATTATGCACTAGATTTCCGCCCGCGGCTTCGCCCGCATTTTCAAAGGAAAACCCGCATAGTTCCCGTTCCCGTGGGATTTCCGGGATAAAACCTATCCTATGTGTTAATCCAAGTTACCCTCTATATGTGTGCTAAATTTCATTGTAATCGGTTCAGTAGTTTTTACGTGAAAGAGTAACAAACATCCATACATCCATACATCCATACATCCATACATCCACACATCCACACATCCATACAAACTTTCGCCTTTATAATAGTATTAAGAAAGATTATGCAGATCTTCGTTGGTATAATGGTTAGTTTCTAAATCTCAACACTGGGAGGTGAGTTCAACCACGGTTTACGACAAAAAATTAGCTGCCTTATACTTAATTAATAAGCAAAACATATGTGAATACATTCATACTCTACTTCACTATTATGTACTTAATTACAAATTAGAAAAGACAGTCTCACAAACAAATCCATTCAATGCCCAACGAATCCATAATTTCCTCGAAAAGAATATTCCAATAGCCATTGCTAGGGGAAACATTTTGCAGATCGAACAAAGGGCAAAGTTGCTTCTTTCCTTTTTATTTCAAACTTGGGCCCATCAGCAGCACAATAGAAAGTTTTGATTCAAATAAGATGGGACGCTAAATAGTGAAGTTTGTGGGCCCTGGCGCCGCAGTGATTGATGGGGGGTAGGGTTGGCACTACGTGAAATTTAGGTTAAAAAAATGATGGAAGAAACTTGGAGTTCAAGATAGAAGATGAAAAGAAAGCTAGGAGGAAAGAAAAACCTTTATTCGTTCTATTCTTGTTTAGGAAACTTCAATTAGCGTAATCATATAAGATTACTATTGATGAAATTGTCATAGTTATTATAGTAGTAAGTATGCTTTAATGAAATATTCTTTCAGTCTTTTATTTATTTATTTATTCATTTATTCAGGAAAACATTTACAATTCTTAAATACTAGACAGTTAAAAAAACTTTTGAAAGTAGGGGAGACCGGGGATGGTTGACTAACTTTTGACTTAAGCTCGTATATCTCTGATGTTTAACTGTATATAACAAAAATAGCAGTTGATACAGATAGAAGAACTATTCAGGTACCTAAAATACTAATCTATAACCTATATATTTATCATTATAATATTTATTTAGTCGATTTTCTAAACCCCTGACGCTTGGTCAACCTACCCCATGTCCGGGGTAAGTTGACTATAGGCATGGGGTAGGTTGACCTAGGCAGTAATTAGTGTAAATAAAGAGGATTAGTATAAAATAAAACATTAAAATGTACTAAATGATAGAAACTTTTTATTTAATTATAAACAAACTTAAATTTGAGATCCATTCTCGATTAAAAACTTTACTAAAGGTAACTTTTTAAACTATTAAAAAAACTAAAATTAACCATTCTTGAGGGATTAATTTTTGTACTTTCTGTTTCAACCATAATTGTAACTTGAATTATTCTAATAAATCGCTAATCACAGATAAAATTGCTTTTATAAAAATATTCAACATACATAAACTTGTGAGTATCTAATATTATAAACTAACAATAAAACAGAAAACTTCTTTTCTAAATTAACTTATTTATGAAAATAGAACAATCAGGCTCAAATCAGCTTTCCCGAGGTTCGGATAACGTTCTAGCTTTTAAGTTTAGTCACATAACGATGCAACGTTTTGTATGGAATTGAGTATTTCTTTGATGTGGCGTTGATGCTATTATTATCGAAGATTACTGCGTGGCAAGCTCTTTCTATGATATCTTTTGGTACATCATCCCTTTCAGATTTTCTTTTGTACGTCCTCATTTTCTGTAAAAATACAACTGTAATTTAGTATGTGAGAGAAGACTATAATAGTGTTTACATTGATGATACACATTAACCCCCACAATTCTTTAAATAAATGATAAAATGTTATACTTATTATAAAGGGGTTGGTTGACCAATTAGTCTACCTACCCCGAACAAAATTAGTCAACCAATCCCTGACGCCATTTTGAATTTCAACTGCGTATCATATGCAAACTCTGGCACTAACATGGAAGCAATACTGTGTAATATAGAATAAAATTATCATATTTACATTTGGCATAACAACAGCATTGTTTCTAACAGATCCAAAGACACAATAACAAAAAAAGTACGAACGAAAAAAGTTACTTACCGAGACCAAAAATACAACATGTGATGCTACTCATGAACGCCACGCGACTGCGGCGGCTCACTTCACACAAGTTAGCGGGTCGTAGGCATGCATCGTCGCTCGTGATTGGTTGATGAAAAACACGTGATGGTGGCGAGTTATTGTTGTTTAGTCTACCTGCCCCTATAGCCAACCATCCCCGGTCTCCCCTATCGTTCAAAATGAACAAATAGGTATACGATGATATTACATTGAAATATATGTTATTTTATCGCCGTAGTTTAAGTTTTCCCCTAGCGGCAACCCTATAGTTACAAGAGATGGCACAGTTTTGAATTCGCGAAGTATTTTTGTGATGTTTATTAATGAAAGTGTAGTTTGAGTAGTCATTTCCTGCAATAATTTATATCTTTCGTTTTTTATTATCTCAATTTTTTTTCCTTATTTCTTTATAGATCTTAATTTTACTGAAAATATTTTATGAAGAGTTATTTAGACATATTAAGGACCGATTTTTAATGCTTGGTTAAAACTTATCCGTCCAATATTACACGATAATATTAAAATGTCACGTAAACTGTCAAATACGGGCAATTAGAATACGTTTTTAAAATGGTAGTTTTATACTTTATTCGACGTATAAGTTTTAACCAAGGATTGAAAAATCTGCCCTTACAAGACTAAAAATAAATACTAAGTACCTATTGCACGTGGAAATAATCTGAATAACTGTATTCTGTTTCTCTACTTGTTTATCAAAGAAGTCAAGTGAAAGCAGAGCATTATGAAAACCTACTTACGAAAATTCAAGTGTGTACAGCGCAAAGCTACCTAGTTAACAAGATGTTTATTTCTCATTTACGCAAATACTGCTGAGCTGATTTGGATTAAATTTAGCATAAATACTTCGGGCTGTAATAAAAAAGGTAGAAAAAGGTTTTATGTTATGGCATTGATATAAGATACTTATTCGATACAAATTACTCTTTTCTAAACATCTATGATTTTTTTTCTTTACTAACAATACTAAAAACTCTTAGGTATAGTAAAATAGTAGTAGATACATTATCGTCCCAAACCCCATAAGGGACAGAAATCCACAAAAACATCTGCATTGTCACATTTCTCATTTCGCTATAATACGCAAGGACATTTGGCAGGGTACCTAGATTATGTAGGCCACATGTGAACATGACATTCCGATGCTATATACCGGTATATACCAATATGTATCGGTATTTATATCGGTATTTATATCGGTATTGGAAACCTAATTAGGTATAATGCATTGCGCTTTCGTTATTTTTATTGCTAATTCTCTACATTTATATGTTTTATTGCGAAATTGTCAGATTTAGGTATTAGCTGAAAATAAAAAAAAAATAGTATTGTACTATTATTGTACTGTATTATTAAAATGTTTTGTATCTTTATTCTAGGAAAAGTTCATGTTAAATAAAGCACAAAATTACTCATAAACTACATTTCACGGAAAAGATATTATTCTTAGATTACCCTCATTCCATCCGCAAAAGAATATATTTTTCTAGAAACCAACTAGATATCTAGCTGTACATGTTGCTTAGCGATGTAATTGTTCGTGACATTTTTAATTACACACTTCAATTTAACCTTTACCTAGTATCTAAATTTTCTTTCATTAAATTTATTTCATCATATTTGGCTCTACATTTTTTTAATATGTTGTCATTCATCATTTATATGTAATTTAAATGAGAATTTTATGTACCTACCACAGCAAGTTAAAAATATTTATAAGTACAATAAACAGATTAGTACAGTACATCATATTTTAGGACTTGTTCTCTAGGATTTACATAACTTTAGGCTATGCTAAAATAATCTAAGTATTCACGACAAATCAATCGACCACTGAATGTTAATGCAGTTAGATTGTAATTTGAGCTTTCAATTATCTCGTGACTTCACGATCCTAGTTAACTCTTGTCCTAATCTAGCAACAATCGCACGGTTAAACTGGACTTTGTAAGTGTAACATGTTTTGTAAAAACTATGTAAGATGAATTTTTATGATTTTTGTCTGGCGGCTTTTCACATAGAGCCATTAGGTATTGAATTGTAAAATAACAGATAGTTACTCACATATAATATTTTTATACATATTGAACGATTTTTTTTTTAATAGGTAGGTGCACTAGTTATTTAGATTACTATATCCAAATATACAATCTTTCATGTATCATTCATCAAGCAGCAAATAAAATGTACATATTATTTGTTATTTTATGAGGGCCAGAATGAAACGATTAATTTAAAATTAATGAATATTCATTACATTGCCCAAATCCAAACCAAACAAAGAATGGCTGTTATTGAAGCAAAGGAACTGAGAGTCACATAATATTATGATATTGAAAACCATCCTCACACGTTATTAAATTGAGGTTATAAATACAGCACTTTCTCTTAATTTAGAATATATACTTAGGGATGGTTTAGACAGATGGGTGTTGGAAAAAATCGTTTTTTACCGATGAATAATTTAACGGAAGCAATCCTCCCCGAGGGGTTGGGACCGGCAAGTTACATTTGAATTTAATGATAATTTTGTTTTTTTAGAATCCGCACTGGCGTTTTTGTTTGTGTTTCTCTTTTTCCTTGTGGGCTCTTTGTAACGTTATTTATAACTTTCCTAACATGCTATAATCTTGTGCAAAAAACTGATACAAAGAATATTTCGTTAAATTAACTTATAAAAGTTTCTCGTAAACTCGATGATAAACTAGTTTTATAGCCTATTATTTTGGAATTTCATGACGTTATTTATTGTATTAGACGTTAAGGACATTGTAGTAATCGCTTAGTAAATTTTGTTGTAAAAGCTACTTTTATGTACATAGGTTTGATGTTTTAGGTGTCGCCAGTTACTAGCAAAAGTGGTGAATGTCCTAAAGTAAAATTTCTACTATATACATACAATAATTTTACATGAACAGCTGATTAGAACTGTATGAAATAAATTGTAAACTTCATGTCCACATGGTTTTTACTCGGCTACCGATCAAGTACCATATGCAATATAACACAGATAGCAGATCCATGGCATAACTAATCTGATGACACTGACGAAGATCCGCGTTGCGTAATTTTACAGATTAGGACGGCGATTACCGTTCCGATTATGCAAATCGTATCGTCACGTCGTGAACACCGTGACGTGACGTCGTGGAGTCGTTTCGTAATTAAAGACATTGTTGTGTAGTTCATTTGATTTTAAAGATTTCGTTCATGTTTGATTATGTGAACGGTGTTTTGTTTTGTTTTCACGTGAGGTAGTTTTTAAAAGGTTTTGGTAATTTTAGGAAGTCGGATTAATGTCGTAGTTCTATGATAGAAGTTATATCGGTAGAAGTTTTAATTGGCTAGTTTTGTACGTATTATAAACCGTAAAATAACTGCGTTAAAAACAACCGACTTCAAACTTGCACTTGCAACATTTACAAATACAGACAAAAATGCTCATAAAATAAAAACTACTGGGCCTATCCGAATAAAATTTTTATGGGACCAATTCGACACCATCCCGCATCGAACAAAAAAAAATCACGTAAATCGGTTCAGAAACCACGGAGTAATCGGTGTACATACATAAAAAAAAAAAAAAACATACCGGCCGAATTGATAACCTCCTCCTTTTTTTTGAAGTCGGTTAATTAACGATTCTTGAGAAAGATGCGTACCTAAGTTATCGTCAATGTTTAATAGTTAATACCTAACTGAAAAATTATCTTACAATAAAATTCTATACTGAAATAGGTAAGCTCTTATTTTATTTACTAAATTATTAAATATTTTAATATCAGCCAGTCTTAAAGCAGCTCAAAACTTCTGCAGCTATGTCCTGGCGCTAGGCCATAAATAAATCAAGTCTAGACATTTAATATTTCTTTTATAAAATTATTTATGGTGTGAAAAATGTTTCGTGTTTCGTAATTTTTGCTTTATTTTACGCGTTTGATATTGAATCTATTCAACACATTTAAAAGCTTTCTTTGTTGTTATTTTATTTATGAAAATTAACTCGATAATGTATTTACTTTTTATTAAGGGATAGAAAGCTGCGATAAATATACTTACTTTCACTAATAAATGGACACTCATGACTTAAATAATGTATAAAATATAAGTCGCAAAGCAATTTATAACTACAATAAAATAGAAAATACAAAAATATATGCATATCTCAGCTTGCAAAAATCTCCATGAAAATGTGACGTCATCCCCAATCTTTTTACCCCCGTCGTTCGCCCCCGAGGGTGGATTTGCTAAATTCCTTTGTAATGCACCTTACGTCACCTGCTTCTTATATTTATTTTGTATTTTATAAGCGTTTCAACTTGAATTGTGACAAAAATCTACTGTATAAGCTTATAGCTATGCATGCTAATATTATAAATATGAAAGACTTACTCTTTACTATATCGATTTAGACGAAATTTAGAATTTAAATAGTGGAAGGCAAACGTTGCCTATTTTTTAATAAATCACTTAATATGTATGTAATTGAAAGAATGGTTCATGTAACAAGAACAGGATAGAAATATTTTAGACTATACCTATCGTACCGGTTGTAATTAAAAATGACTCTTTATTTAATAAGAACCGTAATACTTTAATGAAATTAAATTATTTATTGGAGGAGACGAAAATTTTATTATAATTTATTACAAAAGAGAGTTAATTAAAATTAAACAAAAGGGCTGGTAATATTTTAAGGATATAATTATGTAGTTTTATTTTGTAGTTCTTATAACACATACCTAATAGCTGACATACTCAATTACGCAAAAACGTCGAAGATAGAACCTATTGTTCTTAAATAACTGAGTCAGATAATTTCTTAAATAAGTGTATATTTTGCACCTATACGTACAATTTAAACACATTAATTAGTAAATATATATAAACAAATACCCACACATTCATTATAAATAATACTAGAAAATTCATTAAACATGAATTATAAAACACAAGAGTCATATAATAATGAAAGCACTTTACATTGAAAATCCACATATCTGTCAAAGTAATCTCGGAAAGTGGGATTAGAGTCGATTTTATAAATCCCAGCTCAAGCTGATTGATATTAATCCGCGTCGTCAAAATGTATAAACTTCAAGTTAATGCTTAAGTTATAAGCTTAAGCGATTTTTATCGAACAAGTAGGTGTTCATGGAAAGTTGGTAGCAGTAATATGGTAAGTCAGGCATTAATAAAGGCATTAGAAGTAATCTTATTATAATATAATCTATTATATACAGGGTGTCCCACTTTCGGTATACTAAGCGCGAAGGGATTTGTAGTTTTGCATACACTGATCACATAAAAAATACTTAAATAACAAAATTACGCGAAAATTTTTTGCTAAATTTTTCCTTAAAATCCATGTATTTGTCTCTAGCTTCGCGCAGCCGGCATATACCGCTTCGCTAATGTGAGTATTTTGTCTATGAAAACATAATCTTAAACGATAGCTCACATGCGGGTGGCAAAGTTGGGCGGTTTGCTTGTTGGGGGTGTACACATGGAATTTTAAGAATTCCTCTATTTAAAAAAAAAAATGCGTCTGGAATTTTATAATTATTTTTTACGTACTCAGCGTATGCAAAACTACAAGTCCCTTTGCGCTTAGTATACCGAAAGTGGGACACCCTGTATAGTATCTGGTATTGTACATCGTCTACGTAAAATGTCGGGTTTTCATAGTTAAATTAATCGGTGTATCATAATCGGTTCCATCAAACCATTAAATAAAATAAACCGAAATGGAAGCGTATTAGGAAACCATTATTTAAATTGATATATAATTAAATTACTACCACTTACCTACTATACCGAGCATCGAACCCGGTATCTTTTAAATGTTACGATATAAGCACAACATTAACTTGCTACATCATCCTGAAAATAGAAATAGACAACAAATAATTGTTGTTGAAAAATAAATGTTATCTCTATAATAATGACCGATTTTTCGCTCATACCTTGCACCACACCAAAACCGGATATTTTACAAAAGCCTGGATACTTGCACCGCTGCAATTCTCGGCACCACTATTAATCTCACCCGGCATTGTTTCCATTGTGGCTGGAATCGAACCCCCGACCCCTTCTTGAAAGCATTTAAGCACTTGACAATTGTATTTTTATTTTTTTCCCGTTTCGAGATTTTAATTTCTACGATTTAAACTTTATTGCTATTTCCTTGAAAGGATAGTCTCTTAAGGCTTGGTAATTTTTATAATTTTTTTTTCGCTTAGGTTTATAAAATATAAGAGGTTCTTTTATCTACGCTATACATTTTTCTTTTTAATCATCATTCTGATAACTCTTTATTTAAATGCATGTAATAGAGAATTAGTATAAATAAATAAAACATTTTAATTAAAATGTCTTTACATATGAATATTCATATCCCATATATTATTAACAAGAGTTGAATAAATACTTCCTCCACTAGTATACAAAGACGAGAAATGTAATTATAAATTTATTGGTATTAATTAATAATGAAATTTGACTTAACACAAGGAATGGGGAAGTATATTATAGGTACTATAATATCTTATGTTAGTGAGGGTAGTTTTATACGACTAACTTTTATAAAATTACCCTATTATTTTGAAGAATGAATTAACTCTGAAGATTTAAAACCTGATTTATTCGTTAAATTACTTAACCCGAAGCTTCTAACAATTTACAGCGAGCGGAGTGAATTTAAACAAGGTAATAAATCAAGTTTTTAAGTCGCTCATTAGCTAATACTTAGGAGTTAGGTACAGATACAGTTAAGGCTATTGTACACAATTTATAAACACAGATAATAAACCAAAAAATATTAAAAAAGCGTGTGTTCCGAGCACATGTGTCAGAAGTGAAACTTCTTTGGCAAGATTCAAAGATGTGTGTCCCATTAGACACATAAAACTGAAAGAATAGAATAAATTCGATCGCTCTGTCGGGGCACGAGTGGCTGAGTGGTTCGAGTCCCGGCTCGTGATCGAATTTTTTCTATTCTTTATAAATTTATAAGATTCAAAGATCCCAAAATCGTCGCATTACTCCATGGCGTGACGGTATTGGCATGACGCGACCGCGAAATATTACTCTCAACTATATTATTTCTTTTTAAATAAATATAGAATGTAGAACAATAACTACGGAACCATATTATTTGTTGGCTCACACACAGCGCACGGGACCATGAAATCTATAATTTTCATCTGTACACCCTTCCCTTTGTTCAAATTTCGGTGTTTTGTTAATATTTATGGAGCATTGCTATGGAATAATAATTTCGCTGTATTGAGAGCGGTCGTTTCGCGTAAAAAATTGGTATTACGTTTAAATTGGCGGTCGAGTGTGGGTAAACAATTGCGTAAATAATTTTATATTCAATTGTTTAGGCACTACATACAGGATACTTTTGCTTTCGAAGGTTTAATGGGCCTTCTTCACAATGGGTAGCGTTGGCCCAACAAATGATCGTCGATGTTTGCCGCCATTACGGCGATTATTAATAAACATCCACAATTACGGCCAATCTACTCTCTCTCTACTATTAGTCTACTCTCCCAACGCTGCCCTTTGTGAAGAGAGTCCATTAATCATCAATATTCAATAACATAAGCCAATCGTTAAAAACATTTTACATTAAAATTATATTATTACGCGTGACAAAAGTGCCGCATTAACACAAAGCCATATAATCAGAAACGTGTGGAAACGTCCAAAACAACATGAAGAGTGTTAATACGCGAATTATTACGTTTGTCCCGACGGACAAAGCTTGTGTCGGACAGATTAAATTTTTTCCGCGTTTTCATTAAAATGCGGTTAGCGTTTGTAAAATAAACGTAGTGGCTTGGCAGTGTGCCAATTTTTTTCTCGGTTGTGCGACGTCCACACAGGGAGATAGCAAAGAATTTTGTAATAGGAAAATACTTTGGCTAGATGATGTTATGATTGAGCGGTACTTTAATTTTTTTTTTAATTTTGTGATAGTAAATAGATTTATACTAAGTAAAAAGAAATATCTCAGTACTATTGAAACTACTACATTAATTAAAAACTACTAATAAAGTCACCGTAACATTAGCTCCTCCTACAATTTTATTACTGCTACGGAACTTTCCAATATTGATTTGACAGTTAATTAATACTTACAGTTGTTCGTTCGCGAACGCGTTCTACGAACAATTCGTTAGCCCTGTATAGCCACACCATTATAAAGAAAAAACCATCATACATGGACATCGGTTTATCTGTAAATGGTATCATGGGAAAGGTTAATATAAAATGGACGATATTTACATCGGCTTTAAGAATATTCCTGTTTCGATTTAGCAGTTTTCGCTGAATTTGATGTTTTGAAATGAATGAAATATGTGTTCGGTGAAGTTAGAAAATTGTTTATGTAACCTTTTATATTTGCATTTCATAAATTTTTCCGCTTACAAAGTCGAACTTTTTAACAATAAATATGTACCTGGGTATGTAGATAATTTATTTTCGGTATACTATATTGCTCTGAATTATAAGTGATTCTATATGAATTTGAATTTTAGGAAGCAACTAAATGAAACACTATTGAACCTAAATAGGTATAGCATAATATACATTTTCTAGTACAAAAAACTGCACATACAAACATACAAATTCGTCTAAAACACATTATATTGAATAACTAATGAAATAAAGGTTCTTTGTACAAAAATTCAACCTTTTCGTATATTAAATTAATTCTGAATACATTAATTTATTCATTCCATAATTTTATCATCGCGCTTTCACTTCTTCAAGGCTTTCTTATCTAATTAAGGTGAAGTTTTAACAGGTTTTATTTCTAGATAATTAGATGTTATTTGGGATCTTATTTTATACAGGGAATATTTTTTACAAGACTAAAACTTTATCGTCAAATATTTTCAGCGAAATAATATTTTATGGAAATATTCTAGATTATCTGTGCCCTTAATTGAAAAACTTTGACGTTATGACAATAATTATAGTGATATCTGTATTTTGAGATCTTCGAATAAATAAGAACTCGTAACCATATCTAAAAATAAATTCAAATAAGGCTCACATATAATTTTTTAAAAATAGCATACAGTTTAATATCAAATACGACATATAAATCTCAATATAATCTTACTATTTTTATTTATTGCTAGACAGCCAAAAATGTCTCGACTAATTCGTTTTATATTCTTCGTTTTAATACTTGCGATTTATTAGAAAAAATGAAACAATATATTAACATAGGTAAGTAATTAATTAATTAATTAATTTAGTAAGAGAAAAGTTACAACTCCTTGTCGTTAAAATATATCTTATCTTGTAGTCGATATCTAGGTAATTATATTTGCCTTACGTGTCTTCTCCAAACACATTTGATATCTATCTCTTTTAGCATTCTATAGAAAAATACTGCAACCCAGTCTATAAAGTGGTCGAATGTCCATTACTTGGAATTGAATCCAAACTTCCAACTGTCCACTACTTATAAGGCATCTATCCATTCCCAACTATAGAAATATTCTAACATAACATGCAAGTGAATTGAAAAGTTAAAACGGTGGAAAGCGTTCCTGTCTCATTCGACGCTATTCAGAATTCAGTACGTGCTTTTGGAAAACTGGCTGAGATTTGGGCGCAGTATTTGAATAAACAGATACGTTTGACTCTATTTCTAGGTATTGTAGACTGGGCTACGTTTATTCTGTACGCGTTGCATTGTGCGAAAACTCTTTGTGGTTACGCTCGCTGTGAATAGAAACGGTTTTAACAGCCTTTATTTGGAATATTTGAAGTCTTTTAGCACGTTAACTAGAATGGATTAACAATATTTTTTGAAAAAACTGATTTGTCCTACACCTATTTATTTAATACATACTGATTTACACAAACCTTAATTTAGCTTACAGATTTAACATTCAATAAGTACCTCACGATATAAAAATTAAGTCGATTCTACGAAATAACTAGGCTATGATACATAATCCGCATTGCATTTAAGAACATCCCGATATAGAAATTATATAGATTCTACATTTGAACTAGGCTATATTTTGAGATGTAATGTTACTTGCTAATAATAAGTTTTATTTATATTTATCTATAATATAATTATCTTGTTACAGACCGCCAGCACACCACGGCGCTGCGCTGCTCGCCGGCGTGGGCGCGGTGCCGTCGTACGCGCCGCCCGGCCGCGCCTTCTTCACGCCGCCCCTGCCGCCCGAGTACCGCAACCCGTTTGCTGACAAGCCGACACTTAGAGGTAAGCGTTGTTTGCTGACAAACTGCCACATAGAGGTAAGCGTTGTTTGCTGACAAGTAGACACTTAGAGGTGAGCGTTGTTTGCTGACAAGTGGGCACTTAGTGGTAAGCGTTGTTTGCTGACAAGTAGACACTTAGAGATAAGCATTATATCAGTCGCTGACAAACTGATACGTAGAGGTTACTTTTATTAATCGCAGACAAGACACTTAGAAGTAAGCGTTATTAATTGCTAGTGGAGTTTTGTTCGATGACACACAGAGTGTTAATATACACAATTTAAAGACACAAGAATATGTTTTCACAGTTTGCTGACACACAAAGTTATTTTGATACAATTTCAACAATTTTTTGACGCATAGAGTTAATTTTACACAATTTGCTGACACACTCAGTAATTTTACACAATTCGCTGACGCACAGAGTTAATTCTTTACAGTTAACTTGACAACTAAAACTTACTGTAATGATTATAAAGCTAGCCAATACAAAAATAATGTAAGCTTTACATAATGTGTAGATTAAACAACTAAGTAATACGAATAGCATTTATAGAAGATAATTAGCTGACACTAAAGTAAAAATAATTTGGAAAATCCAAAAGTGCACGCCTCATAATTTTTTTTTTAATAAATATTTATTAATTATTATTTTTGTTTATTTAATAACAATTAAACCACATCGAATCAGACCCTGAAAAATGAAAGGGTTCTATTCCTGAGCATACTCAAGCGTAAGAGAAAAAAAAAGACTCGATTAGTAAAGTATTTCGGTCGCTATCGTGTTAACAAGAAAAAGGATCCGCACATACAGACACACGGACGTCCAGGACAGAACTTTTTTAAACTGTTTTTTAACTAGTTTAAATAACAAAAATGACATCAAAAATATCATGAACGTTAAAAATAGTGTTTTTTCTTAATATGTGTGTGTGTGTACCTATTATCTTACAAGTGCAATGTATGATACATAAAGACATTTTAAGTTTGAAAAATCAGATGTTTTGCGCGAAGTGACAGTAGTACCACAGAATACATAATAGTAGCTAAACGCTACAGAACGGACACTCTCCGCCTCCCGCCAAAATTAAACTTACCTCACCCCCGCGCGATCAGACATAAAATGGGCCATATTTTTCTGCAAGGACGATACGCAACGAAGATTGACAACATTAATCAAATTGACTTAAAGTAATTTTATTATTTTGGATTTGTGATTTTAATCGTTTTTCGTAGAAAATGGATAGATATTGTGCTGTTTACGGATATATTTCATCAGAAAAACGCGAATTTTTTTTTACGCTAGTCACAAATGTGCCAACCATAAAGCGTTAACACACACATTTGCAGTCTCTACAGTGTGACTGTCAAAACGATCATTTTGTATGGAGTGTCCGGGGTGTGGTATTACCCACCTCAACGCTTCGCTTATGAGGCGTGCAAAAAGCAAACATCTGACTTAAATACAATCACGATTCACAACGACTTCCATCTGATTGTTTCTATTTCTGTAATAAAAATGTTTCAATTCACATTACTTTTTACCGCGGAGAGATTAAATTGCTTTCCACTTTCAACATTTTCTAGTATTTTAACAATAAATTATATTGTTTTACGTCTACTGGTTTGTTTTTCGAATATAACGAGGGTCACTGGAAATAATTGGAATGTTAAAGTTTAATTTACTGAATGTTTGTTCAAGTTATGAGTGCTAGTGTTTTTTTGTTCGCAAATTTCGACTCGCGAGTGGTCTTGAAACTTTTTATAGGACTAATTGGTGTTGATTTTATTATTTTGCTTTATGCTCTTGTCCTCCCACTGTTGTATGGACGTTGGGTATGCTTATCAGCTTCCGTAATAATTAAATTAATTAAACAATACAGATGCATTTCCATGAATATTTATGGGTTATTGTGAATACAATAATTTTCAAATGTATTGAAATAATGGCAATATTGTCAATCTCGAGCATTATCTTCAAAAAAAAAAACTCGAAAATACTTGCGAAAATCCAATGATTTAACTTTTTATCATAAACTAGCTTCCGCCCACGACTTGTACGTGCATCCCCGTTTTTCCCCGTTCCCGCAAGAATTTCGGGAAATCCATTCTTAGCGGATGCCTACGTCCTAACATCTACCTGCATGCCAAATTTCAGCCCGATATGTCCAGTGGTTTGGGCTGTGCGTTGATAGATCACTATATCAGTCACCTTTGAGTTTTATATACATATATAGATTTTCATTTACAGTTCTCCTTATTCCTATATTCTTTCCATGGCAATAAATATATCCTGATAATGACACACTCTAATGATAATTTGGTAAAATTCCAGGCACAAACACAGATGGGAACAGCTACCTCAACCGGCGGCCCATCCCTCCGCCCTCCCTCGGGCCCGGCCACGAGAGGATACCTATTCGACCTCCTGGACAGGTTAGTTAGAGGATAATAATCTATGTAAACAATGTTAAAGATTAGTTATTTATTCTTAAGAGATCTTTCTTCAATAGCAATCTATGTCAATTCAATACCATTAATTTATTTTTTAAACTAGCGGTCCGCCCCGGCTTCGCCCGTGGTACATATTTACGTTTTCTCTACATAAGAACCATCCTCGTACTTCAAGCAATATAATAGAAAAGAATTATCGAAATCGGTTCAGCCGTTCACACGTGATGCCGTGACAACGCGAAACGGGTGCGGACCCGCCGCCTTTTTATAGCTCCCGCCGCGAAGCGCGTCGAACGCGGCAACTGATACACAAAAATAATCCTTATGGCATGATTCTGTATTCACGCGTGATGACATAAAGCGTATTTCATGTATAACTTTGGTGTTTCTACACCGATTTACACGATTCTTTTACTATAACCTGCCCAGGAGTATGAAGAATAATTGTGCCAAATTTGGTTAAAATCCGTCGTGTAGTTTTTGTTTCTATAACGAATATACAGACAGACAGACAGACAGACAGACAGACAGACAAAAATTTTACTGATTGCATTTTTGGCATCAGTAGCGATCCCTTATCACCCCTTCATAGTTTTTTTTTAAATATATTTCATGTACAGAATTGGCCTCTCTACAGATTTATTATAAGTATAGATTAGATATCCGATAGCACTTTCTAATAGTCATCAGGTAGATTAATATTTTTATTTATTAGTTATTTACCACCGGTATATACTTAGTACATATTTATTCTTAGTATAGTTAATTAGTTAGTATGTACATTGTACAGTGTACACACTGCATTTTCTACAATTAAACTTTCGTCAAGTAGGCAGTATATTAGTGAGATCAATGGGCATTGGGAAAATAAAAAACTTTAACTTATAATGTTTATTTTATGTATTATTATTATACTTATTTGCGTGGAAGGGATCGCTTACAAGCGATAAGGCCACTGCAAAAATATTGATTTTTCCATTACCACGCTCTCTGTTAAGTATCAAATGAAAATAAATCGCGTTTAAAATCCGTTAAAATGTATAATTGCTATTTCCAGGAGATATCGTCCCCGCAAGTGCCGGCGCCTCCCCCCGCGCCCGTCGTCCCGCCGCTGCCGCCCGCCGGCCTCGAGCCGCACAAGAAAAAGGCCCTTAATACACCTAGCCATAAGGTAGGTTATCCGGTGAAGGCAAGAAATTAAATTTAGGCCTTTTTCAATTTTTGAAGTGAAACTTTAGGCGCGTTGAGAGTAAAATTTCAAAGTCGCGTCATGGAGTAAGGTGACGATTTTGGTATCTTTAAATCTTGCAAAAGAAGTTTCACTTATGACTCGTGTGCACGGCACGCTCTTTTTTGCTAACACTTTCCATGAGTTTTAATATAATGGTGCAAATTAGTTACTTTAATTGTTAAATGTTTAGTTAAAAAGTAATGTCTGTAACAGAGAATTTGAAGGAAATTGTTTAAAATATTTTCTCAACTTATTCTAAACTTATGTTTTTAAATTTTAAGGTATTATAGACAAGCTTTGTTAGAAAAACTTTGATAACTTTATAAAATGCTTTGATAAATTTTTCATTTCATAAATTTTAGAAACTTCTACTTATTTGTTGTTATAGAAAATAGGATTTATTTTTTAAAACTCTTGAAAAAGCAGCTTCTTTTCATGTATATTAATTTTTGTTTTTTATTAATTTCAGCCTGATGAACTAGACGGTGACAAGCATGGCACGGATCAAGCGAACTTCACCGACTTCGTTCCCAATTCCCTCAACATCCCCACAATATCCAGGATCCTGTCCGGCTCCAATGGCAGAAAAGAAGACATTCCTGATGTTCTCCTACGAACTGTCACAGCTAAACCTCAACATAACCAAGAGAAAACGTCCAAAAACGATGTCTTTGTGACTAAAGATGCTGGAGTCACCATCAGTGATAACAAAGATGTCTCCACAGAGGGCGTTCTCGCCGTCCTAGACCCAGAAATGAACAACCTAGATAGACCGCTAATTATAGACCAAAACGGCGAAACGAATACGCGGCGAAATCTCCAATACGCGACTAAAGATAAAAACGACAGTAGAAAAGATTACACCCCAGCTACCACGATAGGATTCGAGTTAAAAGACCCTGAAATGTCCACGGAGAGATATCATAACTTAGCCAATGTAAATTCAGATAAAAAGATTCTCAAACAAGACACGAAAAACAACGGGCCCGTGCAAAGGGCCGGCGTCACGTGGCCCTTCGCGTGGAATGTGCACATATATCTAGCTACCGTCATGTTCACTATATTAGCCGTGTATTCAATATTTAAAATCATCTGCTACAATAAGTTCACTCATCTCTTCACTCAGTACTACTTTATCATTTTACATTTGATACTAGTGTTCGTTTGTTTGATGCGAATATTCTACATGTGCTACGATCCATATAATATTAATAATTCCTTGCCGATATTCATCAGTGAGATTCTCTTGCACGTGCCAGAAATATTCTTAAGCATAGCGTTCTCTAGCACGATATTGTTTCTTTTGACGAATAGTATTAACTTTAAGACGACTTGCTGCGCGTTTCTGTTCCGATCTCGGACCATTATAATAGCGGGCGGCATCCATCTCCTGTCGTGCGTAATGTTGCATATCTTCGAGAGTAGTAATACGATATATAGGACGCCCCAGGGGGTAGAAAAAAGGGTACTAGGTCTAACGTGTCAAATTATTTATATCATAGCGTGCCTCACTCTCGGCCTCTGCTACCTGTATGTATATAAAATGCTCAAAGCGGTGCTGCAGAAGAAGAGTCACACATACATTCACGGGTTCCAAAACCTGTATCAAGCGATACACATAAATTTAGCGACCGCGCTGTTGTTCGTACTCATGGCGGCTCTACAAATATTCGGAATATTCGGCATAAATCAAGTCAATATGACGAAATTCGATTGGCTGCAATGGGGCTATCAGTTCTCGCTGCGTTTGATAGAAATCAGCGTAGTAGCTCTTATTTCGTGGGTGATAAGTCTCAAAGTAGGGATAGTCGCGTCGCTGCAACACGAGAAAGCGGACGGACAAAAGATATCTGGTTTAGGACTATTCCCTTGCGCGGGAGGATCCAGTAACGAACAGTTCGAGTCGGACTACCCGGCGATATGTAACACCAATACAAACCTCCACACGTACACTTTACGGACGGGCAAGCCGATATACGAGAGCGCGGGACATCACACCAACATTCCGGACCAATGTTGCGGACCGGCCGACCACCGAGGGTTCCACCTCAACACGCTGGCCGCCAACTGTGACAATAATTCCGGAACTGAGAACTATTCTGGTCACAGCTCGATAGCGAACGCCGGTCACAGCAGTTCCACCGAATCTAGTAACGCGACATCTAGCCAGGGCGTCACGAATCACTTGATCAAACACCATCCAAACATGGCCGGGTACAACGGCATAGAATCCGCGTCAGACGATCACTATTCTAACTGCGACCCGGCGATGCAGTCCCTGCAGGGCGACGACCCGCTGGACCACGAGTACAACGTGATCCAGTACGGCAGCAACGGGGACTTCGTCCGCGACATCAAGAACCAGAACTACACGGGCGGCTCCACCCGCAGCTCGCACAACTTCAAGCACGCGTCGTACGACCGCGCGTCCACGCGCACCAACAGCAACCCGCGCCGCAAGCCGCGCCCCAAGCACAAGGGCGCCGCGCCCTACGAGCCGGGCTACGCCGCGCCCGACGAGTTCGCGCCCTACGACGCGGCGCCCTACCGCGGGGGCGCGCACACGCTGGCGCCGCGCTACGACGGGCCCGCGCCCCGCGGCTCGGCGCGGCGCCCCAACCCCGGCGCCCCCGGCGGCGCCCCCGCCGGCAGCACGCGCCGCAAGCACAACGGCTACCCCGAGCGGCCCAAGTCCACCGACCTGTACGGCTTCACGGAGGACCCGGCGGACCGCTACCCGCTGGGCTCCCCCCAGGCGGCTCCGCGCAGCTACGAGTACGCGACGCCGCAGGACGAGCTGCCCGAGCCGGCCGGCTCCATGCTGGTGGCGCAGGACGGGTTCGTGCGGTTCCGCCCGTTGGAGGACCCGACCACCTGATTCACACTGACCCTGTCCGCGGACAGCTGCCGGCCCCGGCCCTGTATAAACGATGTATAGCTAGATGTAACGGTGTTTACCGCCCTCTTGTACATAGCTAAGTGAGATCTCGACCGAGACGATGCCATTATTTTTAAATACGCGACGGACGATCGCATTCGATCCGTTTAGAAATCTGTTGGAGTATTAATGTTGCCATTTAATACGGTTGAAATAATTTATTTATAGTTGATCGTGTAGTGTTTCGTTCGACCCGCCATAGACTATCCCCCGCGACCCGACGGCGTCGAATCGACGACGGCATGTGATATCTAATATTTCTTTGAACGTTATTCTGTCCATAATTTTTAAGCGTAGAAGTGATCCGACTAATTTGTGTTAGTAGTTATTTGTGTTTCTTTGCATTTAATCGAATGTTCTTCTAATGTTTCCGATAAATTTTATGATAATAGTATAAAGTGAACGTTAATTTTAATAGTTATATGTGCGTGCAGATGTCTAAATATTTATTTTGTGCCGACGACCCTTGTACTTACACGTACACGTTTATTTGTTTCCTATTCGTGTTACCAGGTTTAAGTATTTTCCTATTTCAGGCCACGTTATAATATTTCTTTGCAAATTACCGTTTCATTTAATAGGCAAAATATTGTTTTCTGAATGTAAAATATTTACATATTTTATTTGTTTTTTTTTTCAACACCCCGGTAATTCAAAAAATGCTCTTAACCTAGTCAAAACGAACATTATCATAATCCTGCCATTATCATGAAAATATAAAGATATCATCACTTTAGTAAAATCAGAATTTATTATGATAGCAACACAGATTTAACTGATATATATATAGAAATTGTTATGTAACGGACGTGTGTATGTTGAACATATATAAATATCGCACATAATGTGCGTTATCGAATAGATAGGTGAAAAAATAATTGTATAAATTTAAGACGAGAGTATTTATAATCGACAAAATATTCTTAGTCAACAATTGGTGTTTATTTCTATTGGGCGGGGCGTTAACGAGCGTGTTGAACGCGGCGTTTTTTTTCGTTTAACGTATCTGGCTATTTGTAACAAGCGATTGTTAAAAACTATTTAAAATTATGTCTAACCAAACGCTGAAAACACGCTCGCTAGAACGCCCAAAGGTTTTGTGCTCATATAATTCCTATGTACATAATTATCCAATACGGTCCATATAACCGTATGAATTGTCACTTTTTTATTTTTTTAATCAATAAGTGTGTATATAATCGGGCTACTGTAGTAGCGAATATTGGAAGTATCAATTTTATGTAAATTATATAATTTTTTTTAATGTTTCCAAGACTGTACCTACTTTTATCATTTAACGAACACAACTGACATTTATTATGTATAATAAATAAAAATGATACACAATTTGATGTTTTATTTATCACTCCTTTTACTTTAAAGATATTAAGACCTTAACAGTTATTTTGCCAGAACACCCTTAGCACTAAGTGGTATAAACATAGTTTACATCAGACATAAAGAATATAATTATAAAATTTCATAAAAATCGGTCTAGCCGTTCCCGAAGAGCATGGCAACTAAAGCGCGTCACACACGGTGAAGATACTATAATATTTTATCTTAAGATACTGTTATATTTTATATTACAGTATCTTAACGCATCCGGTATCAGCGTTCGGACCATCATTTTTCTTTTTGTCATTGCGTACCACCCACCCCTGTAGAACCGCCATCCTGTTACAAATGACGCGAAATTTTGTGGGTCATTTGTAACAGGATGGCGGTTCTACAGGAGTCTTAGTACGCAATGACAAAAAGAAAAATGATGGTCCGAACGCTGATACCGGATGCGTTAAGATACTGTAATATAAAATATAACAGTATCTTAAGATAAAATCTTCACCGTGTGTGACGCGCTTTACACTGTGATACGAGAAGTATATAAATGTTATGAATGAATTAATTTCTTATTTACATATACCTACTTAATAACTTGAAAAGTGATATACCTACTTATAGTTATACATTAGGATAATGCAATAATTCTGTCGCTAAAAATATAAATATAATCAATAAGTACTACACATCAGTCTATATTTCACAGTATAGTTAGGTTACCAGAAGTATAACATACACGAAATTTCACATAATACCTACTTGTTTTTATTATTCCAAATAAATCAATCGTTAATTACATTAAACTAGATTTTTTTAAACTCAGCTCAAGCTCTAAATTAATTACTATTTTAAATAGGTAAACTAACCAACACTTATATTTTTTTAAAGACACTCTTTGAGAACTAGAAAACCGATATTTAACATTAGACTGTATACTGTATATTTGGCGCCAGAGTTGAGTTGACCACGCTTATCCCAAAAACATTTCATTTTCGTCTGTTTATCATTTGGTCTCAATATAATACAATTCATTTTATTCAACTTCATTTTTTTATCTTATCATTATGTTCACACATAACAACAAGACAATTATTATTAAAAAAACAAAATACCCGACTGCACACTAAAAAAATATTATTATGTCTTTATCCCGTGGGACTTTTAGGATAAAATGTATCCTATGACACTCCCGTAATCAAGACAAATCTAACGATACCTCATACATCAAAACCCATCAAGCCGTTTAGGCTACAGGTGGTCACAAAGGAAAAGACATACATACATACTTACATACACTCGAAAAACATTACCCTCCTTCTTTGGCAGTCGGGTAAAAACAAGTCAAAGCAAAAAAACATAAATAGTAAGTATCACGCAATAACCAATATCAGCGGATAATCAATGAAAAATGTTACAAATAAAAAATTATACTACAATATTTCCCACCTAACCATGTGGCATCAGTCATGTATTGTGTTCCACATTCCAGAAAAAGTTTCTACGACGCCGCAGCTGGTACCTATTATGTATATTCAGTGAAGTAAGTATTATAGCAGAAGAGGAGCCACAAGTATTTTATATATTATTATACGAAATACATAATATATTATAAACTCATATTTTGTAATTACAAACATAGATTCCATACAAGAATATTAAACATATATGTACAAACAAATAAAAGAAAGTTTATTTTTTTTTATAATATATCAAGAGATCAATCCATATAATGAACTCATAAAATAATGACAATGCGTAATTTATTTCTGTGTTTCTAAAAAACCTAATAATCTAAAATGCATTAGAAAACAAAAATAAAAATCTAACTATCACCCTGCACTCTCTGTAAAATTGTGTAAATTTATGTAGTAAGTGTATATTATGTAGCTAAAGCTGAATTAAAATATTACATCAGCCAAATCATAAGCAGAACAGCTAGGTATAAATTTACGCCTTAATTCAAAATGTTAACAGTCAAACGAATAGATGTTAGAAGTTGCTGTTGCAGCAAAACTTTAATTTGAGTAAGCACCAAGAAATAGAACAAGCTGAACTATTTCTAGGTGCTTACTGATAGAATGTGTAGTATTTTGTGCTATTTGATATAACAATATCACAATAATTTAATTATGGTAGGATTGATACTACATAAAATACTACACATTCTATTATTTCTATTTCCTCAAAACGTACGGTCGCCACTCAACTTAATCGACTTCTTATATTATGTAAAAAATAAAAAATCCAAAACATCTGGACAGATTTTTATGAAATTTTGTGTGCTACTTATATATTATAATTGTGTCTACTCAAGAACTGAATTTACTGCGAAAAATAATTATTAAAAATATGATCGAGCTCATTCGTTTCGCAACATACCTAACCAAAAAAGATGCCGGTTTTTGATTATAACTCAATATTTTTAAATTTTTTATTATCCTCCTGTGTATGGATCAGATTTAAGTAGGTGTTGTTTTTGCACGTTTTGGTTAAGCCTATTACTATCTAAAACCGAAGCATGTAAAGTATTTTACGTTTACTTAATTGATCTTATCTATGTATTCAACTATTCAGTTTTGAGGTGTTGAAAAAAAATTGAATGAAAGTTATGTTATGTCACTACATAGTATAAAACAAAGTCGCTTTCTCTGTCCCTATGTCCCTGTGTATGCTTAAATCTTTAAAACTACGCAACGGATTTTGATGCGGTTTTTTTTTAATAGATAGAGTGATTCAAGAGGAAGGTATATAATTTATTAATTTGTTAGGTTCTAGACAAAGCGGGCGAAGCCGCGGGCGGTAAGCTAATTATTTATAAACCCGTGAGTTTTAGAATCTTTACAAATTACTAGTGTTCCACCCGCAGCTTCGACCAGTTTGACTAAAATCTTATAAATTATATTATACCAAAATCTTTTTAGAGAATCACTCAGTAAATTAAAAAATCGCATAAAAATACGTTGCGTAGTTTTTAAGATTTAAGCATACATAGGTTCGGAGTTCGGACCATAGAAATCTAAATAACAAGACACATAGAAGTGCTGTAATGTCATAATTCGTATGAAAACCGCTGTCGCCAAAATCAACACATTCAAACCGAAAGCTAAACAGTACACACAAGTAAACTATGCCTTTTATTGGACAGCTTGATTTTAGTGAAAACTAACTTATCTATTAAATTAAGCTTTTGAATATGTGTCCTAACGCACGAATTTACGGTTTATTTTAGAATAACATCCCTAAGTATATGAGACTTTTTGGTCCAATACGAACAAACGTGATAATAAGAATGGTCGACTGTGTCATTCATTGTTATTTCGATTACTATGGTGACACTCGTAATACTTGTAAATATTCTATAATTTTAAGGAAAAACGGCATTATTTCTAAAAAAAATATTTTCCGATGAAATATTATTCCTTTATAAGTATAATTACAACTTGTGGAAGAATATCCGCAATGGGAATTGCTGAAACACACCATGTATACACTCATACGTCTCCAGAGCAACTGAACAGTGACGAATGCACTGGTGATGTGCAAATCACCTGAGTGGCGACAAGGTCACGCACGCTTACGACTTCTAGTGTCTTGTTATTTAGATTTCTATGGTTCGGACAGACAGCAAATAGGTTTTTTAGGTTAATTTGGTCGTAATTTTTTTTGTTAGTGTCCAGTGTGGAATCGATCCCAGGTTCCTAGATAATATTACAAGACTTTAGATTTCATAAGGGCCTGTTCAGTGCGACGCGGATGACCTACGCGGACGTCCGCAACGGACGGTAAAATGTATGAAACCTTACAGCGCGTTCAGAGCGACGCGGAGCTGTCCGCGTCGCGGAGAGCTATCCGCGCGCGGTCGAAATCGCTCCGCGCCGCTCCTCCGCGCCGCGGATGTCCGCGGGCGGACGGTGCCTGGTTCTAATGTATTTGTTCAGTGCTCGGCGGACAACAGTCACGCGGAGCGGATGTAAAGTACTGTCGTTGTCATGGCGGCTGCGTCAAATGTGCAAACCGAGAGGGTAAGGGCCTGTTCAGTGCGACGCGGATGACCTACGCGGACGTCCGCGTCGGACGGTAAAATGTATGAAACCTTACAGCGCGTTCAGAGCGACGCGGAGCTGTCCGCGTCGCGGAGAGCTATCCGCGCGCGGTCGAAATCGCTCCGCGCCGTATTGTATTTGTTCAGTGCTCGGCGGACAACAGTCACGCGGAGCGGATGTAAAGTACTGTCGTTGTCATGGCGGCTGCGTCAAATGTGCAAACCGAGAGGGTTAACAGTCGATCCCGATCCGCATCGCACTGAACGACAAAATCATCCGCGACGGACGCAAAACCTAGTCCGCGTGCGGACGGTCCGCGTCGCACTGAATCGGTCCTAATATATTTTATAGACCAAGTTGCAATGTTGATACATATCTAATTTTATTTAGAATATCTTTAGAATCAGCGATTCCTCTAGTAGTTTTCTTCAAGGGGAATTTGATAAACAAAATTACGTGTTTACAGGTTGTGTGTGTTAATTGTATTTATATCAGATATCGTAGTTGAGGAATATTATTATTTGAAGATTATACGTATATTATACAGTTGCACAGATAAAAAGAAACACAAATTCAGTCATAAATTATTTATTAATTTATTTGAAATAATACATTAACAAACATTATATACAATTACAAATATAAACAAACAGATACACACACATATACAAACAGATGTACAGTCTTCTTTATTAAAGGCAAATCATAAAGCACTGCTTCTCATATAAATGTCTATAAATTTATTCTAAGATACCTTAAATATACCCAATTATTATTAAATAAACCCAATTGTTTAAAAAAATGTATATTTATATGACATTTTTGTAATATTTTCTTTAAACCTAAGTTAGTTAAATTACATTATTAAATAAATTAATGAAAAATTTTACTAAAATCATAATATGTACCTAATAAAAAGAACATAATAAATTTGACTTGATCAATAGCTTAGCTACAATATACATAAATTGGACAAAAACCATACATTACTAAGAAATATTACATACTAGAGGTCCGCCCCGGCTTCGCCCGTGGTACATATTTCGCAATAAAAGGTAGCCTATGTCCTTTCTCGGGTATCAAAATATCTCCATACCAAATTTCATGCAAATTGGTTCAGTAGTTTAGGCGTGATTGAGTAACAGACAGACAGACAGAGTTACTTTCGCATTTATAATATTAGTATGGATTTTTTGGTTCTACAGTTTTCAAAGCACTTTGAAAACTATTATCGCTACTTCCCTACTAATATTATAAATGCGAAAGTAACTCTGTCTGTCTGTCTGTATATTACGCTTTCCCGCTTAAACCTATCAACCGATTGTGATGAAATTTGGCACACACAATTTTTAGACTCTAAGAAAGAACATAGGCTACCTTTTATTGCGAACAACACCACGCGGGCGAAGCCGCGGGCGGAAGTTAGTTATCTATATATCGCGTCAATTGACATAATATCGGATTAAAAAATTACAAAAATACATTATAATTATAACAAAATGTTTCAAATTAAACTTTTAAAGGAATATAAAACTGTTGATACATTTTTAAAGAGATAGTTTAGAAAAAAATATATTTTAGAACAAATAATTGTATTAAAATAAAAACTATTACAAAGTTAGATCGTTTATATTTATTAGATTATCTATCTATGTATTTATAGAAAATACTTCCTAGTAACAAGTTATTGTCATTATGTATAAGTCAAACGGCTCAACAGAATTTGATGAAATATGGGGATAAAAAGTATTGTCCATAATTTATATATATTAAAACAGTTAAAGTACAAAATCAACTCATTTTACATGTAATTACTATAAATATCATTTTTTAATTCGAATATAATCAGTCATATAAAAATAAATTACCAACATAATAATATGTTGTCATAAAATGCTATGAACGACTGCACAGAATTGAATGCAGTTTTCACAATTGTCGTAAAAATAATTGGTCATTATAAATTTAAGATGAATTAACTTCTGTTACATTATTCTGTTCATTTGATATATTTGAACTTTCAGTTTTTGATAAGTTTATGTTAAATTAGATGATTTTGAAAATACAAAATAATTTTACATTTAGTAATTAAAGATTGTAACAATATGTAAAAAAAAACAACATCTGTACATTTATTCCAACTTATGGAACACTATCAAAACTCATTTGAAATATCACTGAATAAATGTGTTTTTAATCTATTAGTAGGTACTTAATTTCTAAATGTCCATATACAATTTTCATAGATCCAGCTCTAAGTTCTAAAATAATACCAATAGTTCAACAATAAGGGGGCGTCCATTAATTACGAAAAGCTTTGAAAAATTTTCAACCAGACCATCGCTTAATTTCAAACTATTTATCTATGTCCTGTTTATAACGTAACAAAATTACGTGATATTTGTCAATCAAATTCAAAATGCCTCACGCAATTATTTATGGATGATCCTTAACCTCTAAAAACCTATGTATCCCCCCACTATCCTTTTTCTTCCCCTTTTTCGCGGAAAACTGTTCGCCCAGCATTTTCATGACTTGCGCGTGAGTTCTGCCACTTTTCAACGTTCCATAATTCTCTTTAACATAAAGAGCAAATTCATTGGTAGTACCCTTACGGGCTGGAGTCGACATCACGACGCCATCTTTGTTTTTTCTATTCACTATAACCTCGAAAGTTCCGCGGCAATAGCCACAACATTTTTTGGTCACGTCTATTGATTTGGAGTGGCGTTTTATGCTGAAATGAAAGGGTTGTTTTAATTAGTTGTAGTGATATTAGAAGAAAACAATATTATTAAGCTAAATACGGCCCTTTCTTCATACGAAACTGCTGATAAGCCATTCGCACGGGAATAGAATGTGGGTGCGGTTTCCCTGAGTTAGCATCCAAGTTTACGTCTTTATAATAATTATTAAAATATATTCTACTAGCGGTCCGCCCCGGCTTCGCCCGTGGTACATATTTCGCAATAAAAAGTGGCCTATGTCCTTTCTCGGGTATCAAAATATCTCTATACCAAATTTCATGCAAATTGGTTCAGTAGTTAAGGCGTGATTGAGTAACAGACAGACAGACAGAGTTACTTTCGCATTTATAATATTAGTATGGATGTGCTATTTATTAAATAGGTTTGAAGTTGGTGCCGAACATTAAGCACTTAGTATTAAGCCCGTGCACCGACATCAAACCTTTTTAATAAATAGCACATATAAATAATATGTAGTAAATAATAATGTCAAATCTTTTTTATTTCTTACTTTTCCGTTTCTGAAGTCGGTTGTTTTTAACGCAGTTACTTTTATTAGTGAATATTAAGCTTTCCGTGCGATTAGAGCTTCTTGTGAAAATTAAGCTCTCCGTGCGATAAAAGCCTTTAATGAAAATTAAGCTCTGCGTGCGATTAGAGATTTTTGTGAAAATTAAGCTCTCCGTGCGATTACAGCTTTTTGTGAAAATTAAGCTTTCCGTTCGATTAGAGCTTTAAATGAAAATTAAGCTCTCCGTGCGATTATAGCTTTTTTGAAAATTAAGCCTCCGTGCGATTAGAGCTTTTTGTGAAAATTAAGCTCTCCATGCGATTAGAGCTTTTTGTGAAAATTAAGCTCTCCATGCGATTAGAGCTTTTTGTGAAAATTAAGCTTTCCGTGCGATATGAGCTTTTTGTGAAAATTAAGCTCCGTGCGATTAGAGCCTTTAATGAAAATTAAGCTCTCCATGCGATTAGTTTTTAGTGAATATTAAGCTTTCCGTGCGATTAGAGCTTTTTATGAAAATTAAGCTCTCCGTGTGATTAGAGCTTCTTGTGAAAATTAAGCTCTCTGTGTGATTAGAGCTTCTTGTGAAAATTAAGCTTTCCGTGAGATTAGAGCTTTTTGTGAAAATTAAGCTCTCCATGCGATTAGAGCTTTTTTGTGAAAATTAAGCTTTGCGTGCGAATAGAGCTTTTTGTGAATATAAAGCTTTCCGTGATGCGGTTATTAATTCGGCCGGTATAATTTTGTTTTATGTATGTACACCGATTACTCCGAGGTTTCTGAACCGATTTACGTGATTCTTTTTTTGTTCGATGCGGGATGGTGTCGAAATGGTCCCGTAATTTTTTTTTCGGATAGGCCCAGTAGTTTTTATTTTATGAGCATTTTTGTCTGTACTCGATGACTAAGTTGATATGTAGCAAGTAACTTTGATTCACTTCCCGGTAACCGATTGAGCTGAAATTTTGTATAGGTACCTATACAAAATTCATGTAAATTTGATAGCGATGAAACATTATCATGACATGAAGCTGATTTGATGATGGAATCGGAAGGTGGCCATAGGAACTCAGTAATATATTGACTCAACTTTATCGAGTTTGGGCTTGTTTGATTCGTGTTGAAAAATACACTAAAAAGTATTAAATAAAAATAACTGCGTTAATAACAACCGACTTCAAAAACGGAAAAGTAAGAAATAAAAAAGATTTGATATTATTAACTACTACATAATATTATTGTACATATTTCGCAATAAAAAGTGGCCTATGTCCTATATTATTTCCGAAACTTAGTTATTATTATGAAGTAATAACCAACCTGTATCCGCATCGAGTGCATTTATAGCAATACTTGAAGTGTATCTCCATATCGTGACAGCGCGATATCTCGCCGAGCTCGGGGAACACACGCAGCGATTTCTTCGCCCTGCAATATTATTGTAAAATATTAATAAGAGCGTTAAATTAAAAAAAAGACGGGTTGCACTGGGGGAGTGCCGGCAGGAGTGAAAACTTGATTATTAACGTTCAGCATGTTTGATATTTTGGAATGGTATCCGTCTTACGCTTTTTCGATCGTGTCCTGACGCGAGTTTAAGATTTTATACCCATTACAGAAAAAGTGCTCAACGCCGCTAAAGAAGTTTTCACTTCAAAAAGATACGTTTGTATCAAATAAGTACTCTCTGTAAAATATAAACTACTAGAAAAACTACATACAAATATTATATACTAGAAACAGAGGCGGCTCGTGACAAAATTGTATGGGTGTTCACTTGAAATAAAACAACGAAAATATCATATCGTTAGCAGGATAATTTATTACAAAAAAAATGAGCACCACATTATAAATCCGTACTAATATTATAAACGCGAAAGTAACTCTGTCCGTCTGTCTGTTACTCAATCACGCCTAAACTACTGAACCAATTTGCATGAAATTTGGTATGGAGATATTTTGATACCCGAGAAAGGACATAGGCTACCTTTTATTGCGAAATATCTACCACGGGCGAAGCCGGGGCGGACCTCCAGCAGCAGTCCAGCAGCCACGTGGCGGCGTGGCACAGCTCGTGAGATGTTAACACACGAGCACAGATCCCACAGCACACTCACCACTTGTCCCACAGCGGGCCGTGCCCCGCGCGCAGGGCCCCGTCCAGCAGCCACGTGGCGGCGTGGCACAGCTCGTGAGATGTTAACACACGAGCACAGATCCCACAGCACACTCACCACTTGTCCCACAGCGGGCCGTGCCCCGCGCGCAGGGCCCCGTCCAGCAGCCACGTGGCGGCGTGGCACAGCTCGTGAGATGTTAACACACGAGCACAGATCCCACAGCACACTCACCACTTGTCCCACAGCGGGCCGTGCCCCGCGCGCAGGGCCCCGTCCAGCAGCCACGTGGCGGCGTGGCACAGCTCGTGAGATGTTAACACACGAGCACAGATCCCACAGCACACTCACCACTTGTCCCACAGCGGGCCGTGCCCCGCGCGCAGGGCCCCGTCCAGCAGCCACGTGGCGGCGTGGCACAGCTCGTGAGATGTTAACACACGAGCACAGATCCCACAGCACACTCACCACTTGTCCCACAGCGGGCCGTGCCCCGCGCGCAGGGCCCCGTCCAGCAGCCACGTGGCGGCGTGGCACAGCTCGTGAGATGTTAACACACGAGCACAGATCCCACAGCACACTCACCACTTGTCCCACAGCGGGCCGTGCCCCGCGCGCAGGGCCCCGTCCAGCAGCCACGTGGCGGCGTGGCACAGCTCGTGAGATGTTAACACACGAGCACAGATCCCACAGCACACTCACCACTTGTCCCACAGCGGGCCGTGCCCCGCGCGCAGGGCCCCGTCCAGCAGCCACGTGGCGGCGTGGCACAGCTCGTGAGATGTTAACACACGAGCACAGATCCCACAGCACACTCACCACTTGTCCCACAGCGGGCCGTGCCCCGCGCGCAGGGCCCCGTCCAGCAGCCACGTGGCGGCGTGGCACAGCTCGTGAGATGTTAACACACGAGCACAGATCCCACAGCACACTCACCACTTGTCCCACAGCGGGCCGTGCCCCGCGCGCAGGGCCCCGTCCAGCAGCCACGTGGCGGCGTGGCACAGCTCGTGAGATGTTAACACACGAGCACAGATCCCACAGCACACTCACCACTTGTCCCACAGCGGGCCGTGCCCCGCGCGCAGGGCCCCGTCCAGCAGCCACGTGGCGGCGTGGCACAGCTCGTGAGATGTTAACACACGAGCACAGATCCCACAGCACACTCACCACTTGTCCCACAGCGGGCCGTGCCCCGCGCGCAGGGCCCCGTCCAGCAGCCACGTGGCGGCGTGGCACAGCTCGTGCACCAGCGTGTCGCGCAGTCGCTGCGGGGCGTCCACAACCTTGCACGATAGCTTCACGCTCGACGTGCGGATTCGCTCGCCTTTCGAGTTCTTTATCAAGCGGTTCGTGGTCGTCCTGGAATGTTTACCGATTGCATTAATGAACTAGCTGTGCCGAACACGCGGACATAAGCTACATCACTGCCAAAATCATCAGTGACTTTCGTGTGAATAACAAACAGACATACAATTAACACATTTATAATCAGTAGTAATAAAATGTCTAGATCCATTTTGGCACAAACATTCTTACTATTTATATAACATTACCACTATTTTACACATATCGTCTGTTTTTGATATGACTAAGGCGTTTGACTATGTAAACTATAACGTTTTTCTATTTCAATAAAATTTATAAGACATTTGAGATCCAGGCCTAGCTAAAAACGGGTAAGAAAACTACTTATCTTATAATATCAATCGTCAACAATGCTGAAAACTGCAATTATACTCACAAATATATGGATCAAATTATTTTGCTATCAGTGTGGAGTGCCGCAGGGTAGTCTACATGGGCCATCATTAATCCTATGATATAAAAATTAGCAGCGGGTAGAGGTAATATTTACAATCGTAAGTCCGAGGATTATTTTGACATTAACTTAAATTTTACTGACAGTATTTCAACATAAAAAGCTTAGATCCGAGTGTTTCAATATAATTTGTAAGATTTTATTAATCTTATTAATCAAGCGTAAAGTGAACGGGTACCTACTAAGGAAGCGCGTACCATCTTCGGCCACATCTTAGCTTTCCATCAGGCGAGAGCCGAGATTGTGGTCAAGTCAAAAAAAAGAAATCTGCCTGTTCATTTTATGTATTATTTTAGTGGAATGTGTCAAGTATCGCCGCATGCTGTTTGCCGATATAAAACAATTGGGGCCTTCAAGAAAAGAGCTTATTTGTCCATAAAAGGCCGGCAAAGCACCTGTAACACTTCTGGTGTTACAAGTGTTTATGGGCGGTGGTGACCACTTAACATCAGGTGGCCCATCTGCTCCTTTGCTTGCTCTGACATAAAAAAAAAAAAATTGGGGCTATGTGAACCTGGCACCCAACTTTTAAAAAGATCACATTTTTTGTGTTCATTTCAAAGATTTCGATATGTAGTGAAACTTATTTTTGTTTGCAGTATCGTCAAATAAAAATTTATAGTCACTTGAAATTGAAAAAAAATATTTTATCCGGTTGTTTCTTATAGATAAACGTTTTTAGTTGATTGTATTTCAATATTTTTTTTGTTTGTAGTTGAGCAGAAAAAATTCCAAAAATCCATACTTAATATTATAAATGCGAAAGTAACTGTCTGTCTGTCTGTTACTCATTCACGCCTAAACTACTGAACCAATTTGCATGCAATTTGGTATGGAGATATTTTGATACCCGAGAAAGGACACCTTTTATTGCGAAATATGTATCACGGGCGAAGCCGGGCGGACCTCTAGTATAATATAAATTGAATGAATGCGGATAATCGAGAAAACTATTTTCGAAACATTTTATTTTAATAACTTTACGATTACTGGCTTACTATGTACAAACCACACTACAAACGAATATTTTTAAAGTACACTCATTTTTTAAGTTTTTAGTAATAGTAAAATCTATGGCGTATTACCCGTGGTCCCCCCGCTATGTCCCCCTGTGGGTCTACGGGTAATATAGGGGACTACGGGTAAAAAGTACTTTTATTCCCAGTGCCCGTAGACCCACTGTCATATCATTACTGACACCCTGTATAGTGTATAAGTATCATACAACATACTTTAGGATCCCATTTAAGAAACAAATTCACATGTTTTGAAAATGCTTTCTTTCACCCACTCATTCACTCAACCACCCACTCACTTAACCTACCGACTCACTCACACTACCTACCCACTCCCTCTATCCACTCACTCCTCTACCCACTCACTCATAATACCCACCCACTCTACCCACCCGTTCACGCTAGCCACCCGCTCACACTACTCACCCGCTCACACTACCCACTCACTCCTCTACCCACCCACTCACTACCCACTGATACACTACATACCCACTATCTCTACCCACTCACTCCCTCCCTCTACACACTCACTCACACTACCCACTCACTCACAATACCCAGAGTGGGTGGGTATTGTGAGTGAGTGGGTAGTGTGAGTGAGTGAGTAGTGTGAGTGAATTACCCACCCGTTCAGGCTAGCCACCCGCTCACACTACCCACCCGCTCACACTACCCACTCACTCATCTACCCACTCACTCCTCTACCCACTCACTCCTCTACCCACTCACCCCGCTACCCACTCACACCTCTACCCACTCACTCCGCTACCCACTCACACCTCTACCCACCCACTCCATCTACCCACTCACTCCTCTACCCACTCACTGACACCCTGTATAAGTATCATACAACATACTTTAGGATCCCATTTAAGAAACACATTCACATGTTTTGAAAATGCTTTCTTTCACCCACTCATTCACTGAACCACCCACTCACTTAACCTACCGACTCACTCCACCCACCCACTCCCTCTACCCACCCACTCATGCTACCCATCCACTCACTCTACCCACCCACTCACACTACCCACTGACTCACACTAATTACCCACTATCTCTACCCACTCACTCCCTCCCTCTACACACTCACTCACACTACCCACTCACTCCTTTACCCACTCACTCCTCTACCCACGTACTCCTCTACCCACTCACTCCTCTACCCACGCACTCCTTCACCCACTCAGTCCTCTATCCACTCACTCACACTACCCACCGCTCACACTACCCACTCACTCACACTACCTACCCACTCCCTCTACCCACTCACTCCTCTACCCACTCACTCACAATACCCACCCACACTACCCACCCGCTCACACTAGAGGTAGAGGTAGAGGTACCCAGAGTGGGTGGGTATTGTGAGTGAGTGGGTAGTGTGAGTGAATGGGTAGTGTGCGTGAATTACCTACCCGTTCAGGCTAGCCACCCGCTCACACTACCCACCCGCTCACACTACCCACTCACTCCCTATACACACTCACTCCCTCTACCCACTCACTCCTCTACCCACTCACTCCTCTACCCACTCACTCCTCTACCCACCCACTCCTCTACCCACTCACTCCTCTACCCACTCACTCCTCTACCCACTCACACCTCTACCCACTCACACCTCTACCCACCCACTCCCTCTACCCACTCACTCCTCTACCCGTAATTAGCAAGTTTTATGCATTTGCATATGCAAATGCATATAATCCGATGTCTAGTTACAACATTATAAAAAATAGGTTTGTGCGGAGCCCTCGGAGCGCGAGTCCGACTCGCACTTGGCCGGTTTTTTGCTTTACAGTTTATGAATAAGGAATGAATAAGGTTTAAGTTTATAATATGTGATATTATGATAACAAGGTACTTTTATAAGACTGATAAATAAAAAGAAGTATTGAAATTTTGTTTCTTTATTAATTTAATAAAATAAGACACAAGCCGCGTAAAATAAAAGGCCCATCAGGTACTTTTACAGTTACTTTTGTTTAATTTCGTATTTTTTTCTTAGGTATTATAAAAGAACCGGGTAACCCGGTTCTACCCGGTTCTGAGATCAATTTGGAACCGGGTTTCAGAAACTTGGAACCGGACTCGGTTCTGCATGCCCTAATCATTCTATAGCAGTGGGTCCACGGGGGAAAAAAATTTTACCCGTAGACCCACAGGGGGACATAGCGGGGGGACCACGGGTAATACGCCAAATCTATTAATCGGAAGTTATTGATATAAATTGAAAATCTATTTTTTCTATTATCCGCATCCAACTTCAACAACTTCGGGCAATAATTAATAAAAATTAAATGAAATCTTACTATTTTTATTTTTATTATAAACGCGAAACTTTGTATCAGTTACTTATTCACGCCAAAACCGTTTTTCATGAAATTTGGCACACACATATTATAGGAAAACTTGCATTAACACATAGAATAGTTTAATTATCTTGTAAAATAAAGTGTTTTTATGTTATACTAGATTTCCGCCCGCGGCTTCGCCCGCGTTTTCAAAGGAAATCCCGCATAGTTCCCGTTCCCGTGGGATTTCCGGGATAAAACCTACCCTATGTGTTAATCCATGTTACCTTCTATATGTGTGCTAAATTTAATTGTAATCGGTTCAACGTAGTATTTGCGTGAAAGAGTAACAAACCCACACACACATCCTCACAAACTTTCGCATTTATAATATTAGTAGGATTAAAACTGCTTTTTACATTATCTTTCTGATTATTTTTTTTTTTTTAATTTATCTATCAAATTAAATAATTAATTAAATAAATAATAATATTACCTTCACAATCGCCTAACAACGGTTTAGAGCAATAACTCTAGTCAGTCAAGACAATCAATTCACAATAATTCCAAAAGTTTTCAAACTACGGTCAAGTGAATGGTACATTGGGACGACAAAAAAATCTCATTTTGTAACCATGTCCGCAGTCCGGAACAATGTTAAAATTGCAATTAATTTTTTTTTTGCTGTATGATCGTGGAAAAAATTCCATATTATGTATTAAATTTGCAACCAATCTAAGTGTACGGAGCTTATGGATTTTTGCTGACTTATAGAAATTTTTGCGGCCAAGAGAAATTTTCCACACGTATAGAAATTTTCCTAGCTTATAGAATTTTCCTGACGTAAACAAATTTTCCTTGTTTATAGAAATCTTCCTTTCTTATAGAAATTTTCCAGCTTATAGAAATTTTCCCGACGTATGAAAATTTTCCTGACTTAGAAAATTTTCCTGACTTATCGTAATTTTCCTGGCTTATAAACATTTTCCTGACTTATACAAATTTTCCTTATCTATACAAATTTTCCTAGCTTATAGAAATTTTCCTTTCTTATAGAAATTTTCCCAACGTATGGAAATTTTCCTGACAGAAATTTTTCCTGACTTATCGTAATTTTAGTCGCATAGAAATTTCCCTGACGTTTAGAAATTTTCCTGACGTATAGAAATTTTCCTGGCTTATAAACATTTTCCTGACTTATACATATTTTCCTTATCTATACAAATTTTCCTAGCTTATAGAAATTTTCCTTATACAAATTTTCCCGACGTATGGAAATTTTCCTGACATATAATTTTTTCCTGACTTATCGTATTCCTATTTCCTTAATTTTTGAAATTTTCCCGCTTCTAGAAATTTTCCTCATGTATAGAAATTTTCCTTTCTTATAGAAATTTTCCCGACTTATGGATTTTTCCTGGCGTATAGATATTTTCCTGACTTATAGAAATTTTCTTGACGTATAGAAATTTTCCTTTCTTATGGAAATTTTCCAGCTTATCGAAATTTTCCCGAGTTATGGAAATTTTCCTGACTTATAGTAATTTTTCCTGACTTATCGTAATTTTTCTGTCAATCGAAATTTCCCTAACTATTCTATATTTTCTAATCTTCCTAAAATTGGAAATTTTTACGACTGATTAAAGTAAACCACTCACCTATTCCTACCCACATCCCGTACGCTATGCTCTCTATCCACAGGCCGCGCGTGCGCAGAATGGCTCAGTATCTGCATAGCTAGCGAACCTACATATTTCGCAATAAAAGGTAGCCTATGTCCTTTCTCGGGTATCAAAATATCTCCATACCAAATTTCATGCAAATTGGTTCAGTAGTTTAGGCGTGATTGAGTAACAGACAGACAGACAGAGTTACTTTCGCATTTATAATATTAGTATGGATTGTCATAGGTGAAATACCACGGAAATCAAACAGAAACGGGAACTATACGGGTTTTTCCGCGGGCTGAAATCTAGTAATAAATAAAACATGTACGTTGTATTCATACAATCTTCTTCCTACGATCCCAAACTACACGCAGAGGAGCCCCATTCTAACGTAATTAATTCAATTAAAATTTCAGAGAAACTGATAACAAATGCGGTTAAAAAACTAGATAGTAAAAAGGGCGCAGGCTTAGACGGGATTCCTGCTATATTTGTTAAAAAATGCGTAAACGGGCTTGCTGTTCCCTTAAAATTGATTTTTCAACGATCTTTGGATGAAGGTAACTACCCCAAACAATGGAAAGATGCACGTGTAATCCCCATTTTTAAAAAAAGGTTCAAAAAATGAAATTACTAACTACAGGGGTATATCAATTTTAAATATCTTCGGTAAAGTTATGGACAGTATAGTTAATGATTTTATGTATAGCTATTGTAAGCAATGTCTTCCTTCATCTCAGCATGGATTTTTTAAGTCTCGGAGTGTTAACACAAACCTTTCAGAATTGACTAACTATTTACTAACTAACATAAGTGACGGCGCTCAGATTGACGTCATTTATACGGATCTCGAAAAGGCTTTCGATAGAGTAGACCATAATGTTCTCGCCGGGAAACTAAATGCTGTAGGTATTAAGGGTAATCTTCATAGATGGGTAATATCTTATATTAGAAACCGTCGTCAGGCAGTAGTCATAGGAAGTCATAAATCTAACTTCATAAACGTCACCTCCGGAGTTCCACAAGGATCCCATATATCACCTTTACTCTTTAACATTTTCCTTTTCGATATAACACATTGTATTAAGAACTCAAATTGCTTACTGTATGCCGATGATAACAAAATTTTCCGTAAAGTAACTTGTACCGCCGATTGTAATCTACTCCAATCTGATCTAGATAATCTCGGAGAATATTTTAAAATTAATAACATCGGTGTAAACATTCAAAAATGCCAAACCATAAGCTTTTCTCGTAAACGTAACATTATTTTATTCGAATATAGTATCAATAATCAATTAATTAATAGAACAACTTCAGTAAAGGATCTCGGCATCCTTCTGGACGATAAATGTTTCTTCGACGCCCATATTGAGTACATGTCCAGTAAAGCATACAAATCCCTTGGTTTCATCCTAAGAACAAGTCAACCTTTTAAAAACCCTCAGTGTTTATAAATGCTTTATCATAGTTACGTCAGAAGCATATTAGAATATGGAAGTATAATATGGCGACCATTTTTTAAAAAATATATAGACAAAATTGAAAAAATACAAAAGATATTTATGAAGCATCTTAGTTTTAAAGCAAAACATAACTTTAAGGACTACAAAGAATCCTGCATTTTCTTTAAAATGATTACTCTCGAAGACAGACGTACTCTTTCAGATATTATGTTTCTTTATGATCTCCTAAACAACAAACTAGACTGCCCCCAATTAACAGAAAATATATATTTTAACACCCCTCTAACTCGAACACGTAATACTCCTTTATTCTTTATACCACGTACAAAAAACCAATATATGAAGAACTCTCTCTTTAATCGCCTGCCTTCGATATACAATCAAAAATTTTCTACTCTTGACATATTTAACAGCCCTCGCAATCGTTTTAAAACCAATGTAATTAAAATATTATCTAGCGTACCTAACACATTTTAATCATGCACACACACACATATATGCACACAAACATACCCAAACGCACGCACGCACTCACCCACACACACAACTCACCACTCTTTAATAAGTTACTGTTTTAAATATACATGTAATTGATAATAATTGTAAAACTCGTAATTGGCGTATTGTATCATAGATATAAGTAGAGTAAGTCAAACTGTAAGCTGTGTAGTTTTCAAAATAAATAAATAAATAAATTAAATAAAACATACCCAGCAGTGGTCCTCAGCTTAGTATCCCACAAGATAGGCAGGTCAGCGTCCAGTTCATTATCAAATATACACTTATTGAACTCAATAAACAGTCGTCTCGCTAACTCGTCCTTAAGGGTCTTGTAGTTGTCGTGGTACTTCAGGGCTTCTGGGTGGCATCGCCAGTGCGGTGTGTTGTCTGAGGGAAGGTATTTTTTTAATGATTTGTATTATCTGTACTAAAGAATAGACAAAAATAGATCACGAGACGGTATTCGAACCCGCGTCTTCCGCAATTCCGGGGTGAAAATTTTATAAAGAATTTGAATGCAATAAATCACTAAATATCAAATTGTCTGTACTAGTGAATACATCACCTACTTATAACACAAAAACGTCTGAACGGATTTATTCATAATAATAATAATTTATTTATTAATTCAAGCATCAGCATCATTCATTATTAAAAAAAAATCAAACATTTTCCAAAATACTTAAAAAAATTTAATAAGAATCGCTTTTCTTTTCATTATGCTACTACTTAAAATGAAAAAGGCCTATTGTCCAACGACGCGATTTAGAGCACAAATGCATGGTATATGGCAAAATATAGTGGTAGGGGTATCTTGAATATTTGTTATGTCTACACTTCATACAATCAATCACGCTACAAAATGTCAGTTTTCTATCAACTAGCATGGTCACATGTAGCCGAGAGCGCCGCGCAACGAATGCATGATGCGACGTTGCCGCACCGCACGATAAGCAGCTAACGCGACGTTGCCGCTTCGCACATCAAACCGCTGTCGCGACGATGCCGCTTCCTACGACGAGCGATTGGCGCCACGTTGCCAGTCCGCACATCTAACGGCTGACGCGACGTTGCCGCTTTGTACGAGAGGCGCGACGTTACCAACCGCTGCGTTCTAACAAAACTTACCAGCCAAAGAGCCCATGAAGCTCAGTCGTTTCAAGTTGTCGGGAACAGTCACAGCTACATTTTGAACTCGTTTCGTTAAAACATCCACACCATCCAGTGTATGGAGCAACTCTGTTACTGTCATGACTGAAACATGTAATTGCTACTATATATAGAAAACTACATCATTATATTATAGTACTAGCTTACAGCCCGCGGCTTCGCCCGCTTTGTCTAAAACCTTATCTATATCTATACTAATATTATAAAGAGGAAAGGTTTGTAATTACGTATGTATGTATGGTTTTCACGCATAAACTACTGGACCGATTTTGATGAAATTTGGCACAGATTACCTTTAGACCCTGAGAAAGAACATAGGCTACCTTTTATTGCGAAACATGTACCACGGGCGAAGCCGGGGCGGACCGCTAGTAAATTATATACTAATACCTTCCTCTTGAATCACTCTATCTATTAAAAAAACCGCATCAAAATCCGTTGCGCAATTTTAAAGATTTAAGCATACAAAGAGACATAGGGACAGAGAAAGCGACTCAGTTTTATACTATGTAGTGATACACACAAGTCAATAACTGCGTTAAAAACAACCGACTTCAAACTTGCACTTGCAACATTTACAAATACAGACAAAAATGCTCATAAAATAAAAACTACTGGGCCTATCCGAATAAAATTTTTATGGGACCAATTCGACACCATCCCGCATCGAACAAAAAAAGAATCACGTAAATCGGTTCAGAAACCACGGAGTAATCGGTGTACATACATAAAAAAAAAAAAAAAAAAAAAAATATACCGGCCGAATTGATAACCTCCTCCTTTTTTTTGAAGTCGGTTAAAAATCCCTGTGATTGTCTCTCCATCCTATCCTATGTATGATAAAACTACGCAACGGATTATGATGCGGTTTATTTTTAATAGATAGAGTGATTCAAGAATAAGTTTTAGTATATAATTTAGGGCCGATTTTTCAATCCCTGGTTAAAACTTACCCGTCCAATAAAGTATTACACGATAATGTTAAAATGTCACCTGTAAACTGTCAATTGCGGGCAATAAGAATACATTTTGAAATGGTAGTTTCATACGTTATTCGACGAATAAGTTTTAACCAAGGATTGAAAAATTATGCCCTTATTAGGTTTTAGACAAAGCAACTATTCTCCACATAAAAGGGAATCTTAGTGTAACCTTATAGAGATTAGTGAATTGGGTAAAGTTAAGTGTATCATATTTTTATAAAGATTTTTGTATTTGTAGTAGTACAAACCTTTCTTTTTCTTCTTTATCGAAGTCTGAACATCCCTGGTTATTTTAATCTTGGGTTTCACTACATCCGGCGTATTAGCTACCTTCTCTGTATACAGCTTCTTTTTAGATTTCTTCTCCGAGTCAATAATATCATTCCTCATTTGTTTCTTATCTGATTCCGTCAAATACAACTCTCTATTCTGCTTTATAACTGACCGTATGTTTTCCTTATCACTATCATCATCGTCATAATGTAATTGCTTTGAAAATCCTTTAAAATTATTTGGAGTTTTAGCGAACAACTTCGGTATCGACTTCCAAACGTCTCCATATATATCATTTAGAAGTTTTTTATGTGAATTTTGTATTTTCTGTATAGAACAGTGTTCTTGCGACTCATTGGCTAATTCTTTAGGTGTGGATGGTACTTGTTCATGTTTTGGTGTAGCGCAGATTATATTTTGAGCGGGAGACCAGCCTCCGTTGCTTGGTTTTGAGTCGTTGTTGATGGGAGACACACATTGTGATAGATTCAGTGATACCTGAAAAAGAGGAATTAAAATTATATTTCGTGTATGGAAACATTCAATGCTATATTTGAATTTAAAAGTAGCTTTTAATCCGTCAGTCCTCGGATCACAGACACAATATAAAATCTATTGTGTCTCGGCCCGATCGGGCCGCTCGGTGGTCAATGGGTTAATGATAATGTTAATAGTCTTTCTTTAACACACACAGAGAATAATGCAGCAGGGCAAAAAAAGAAAAATATTCATCATGTTAAATAATCGACAATAAGATTTATGAGCTTTCTCTGTCAGGAAAACACTGGATAGGATTTGTCTTTCTATATTACAAAACATAACAATAAAAACTTCACAAAAGTAAGCATAATTATTTTACTGCTGCGCTGACTACAGAATATGTGATGAAAACGAACAAATCCTACTTTTTAAACCAGAATGGTTATGATGAGAATGAATAACTCCATAACTCTGGGAAATGTTTGCAAAGCTGCTTGCAAGCAAGTATTTTAATGATGAGAATGAATAATTTTATCATTTATACTAATATTATAAAGTTGAAGTGTTTGTGCGTTCGAACATGTTAATCTCAGGATTTACTAGACCGAAGTGAAAAATTCTTTCTGTGTTAGATAGCCCATTTATCAAGGAAGGCTTATCATCACGCTAAGACCAACAGGAGCGAAGCAATGCAGGTGAAACCATGAAGAACAGCTAGTCTATTATAATATTACTAGCTTACCGCCCGCGGCTTCGCCCGCTTGTCTAAAATCTAATAAATTATAGACTACAAGCCCGCATAGGACAAAAATATGGGTCAAATGAACCACCAGGGGACATATCTAGAACGATAGCAGAGCAAAAAATAATAAGATTCATCACTATGCCGTCACTTGTAAGCTGTCCAACTGAGTGCAGATGAGAATTGAAAAGTACAGGTAGACTCGGTAAATTTTGGTCATATATTTTTGTACGGCATTCTTAACCATCGATAGATCCATTAAAAATAATAAGAAACCGCTCAGTGCCGTACAAAAATGGTGGTCCACCAAGTCGGAATTTTTATTTAATTTCCGAGAGTTACCGGGGGTAAATTTGGTCATTTGACCATGTACGGCATCTGTGTCATACTATTGCTATACTGCTTTTAATCCATTATTCCGCAACGCCGTACAAAAATCATGGGGACAAGGGGAAAAAATCGAGAGTTGCAATCCCCTCTCTTTCCCCACTCCAGGGGGTCATTTGACTAAGTACGGCTTCGGTTCCAAAACATTATCTAGCACTCAAAAGTACTATTAAAAGCAATGCCGTCAAAAAATAATTGTTCTTTTAAATGTATACCAATAATCATCTTAATTTCATCGAATTCTTGATATAAAGAGCTGTAAGGTCATTTGACCCTGTACGGGAACTTTTTTTTTAACATGATATTGTAAAATTCAATTGTTGTATAGTATTGCCGTTCAAAAGAAACCGTTCTAAAAAAAGTTATAGAGAAATGCAAAACCAGAAATTTTGTTAAAGTTTAAACATCGTAGATTAATGAAATATAATAGTTTTCTACACTTTATCCGTTGTTTTAAATAGTATTAACATAGATAAATTAGGAAAAAACGATGCCGTATATTTTTGTGCAGACCACATCTTTTAGGCTGATGAAAGCGACGAAAGCTACAATTTTAAGGGTGCTTTATGGCCATTTTATACAGTACGGCATTAACATATTTTTACCCAACTACGGCAAAGCAAAAGGAGGGTTATGGTTGTTTACAGGTCATGTATGTATGTTCATCTATTCCCTCGTAACTTCTAAACTACTTATCAGAATTCGACAAATGACATATCATTAGAAGCGTCTGAATTGTTCACTGGATAACCAGCGACCAGCTAGCTAAAGGCTATATGGGGTTTCACAAAATCTAATGTGGCGCCCTCTAGCGGACAAAACATACAGAGTAAAAAAATAAAGTTAAGATAAATATGCAGTGTTTGGTATCATTTGAAAGCGCTTTACTTGTACATTTTGAATATGTATATATTACTAGCATTTGCTTGTGACTTTACCTGTATTCATGGACTGATTGCATATAATTCACATCATTTCGTTCATAGCTTTTTTATTAGTTCATCAATTTAACGGAGTCCATTCCACCTGACTCCGACTTTCCAAGGTGATAATTAACCACCTCGAGCTTCTTAATATTAATGTATATTTATATTTTATTATAAAAATATAAAGCAAACATTTCGTTATATGGATTTTTTTCTTTTTCAGATTTTTCCCCTTTGAACCAACGAAAATGTACGGCACATGAAAAAATATTATCTATGCATAAAATACTTTAAAAATAAATTTATTTCGTGTTGTGTCAAATGACCCCCTGGAGTGGGGAAAGAGAGGGGATTACAACTCTCGATTTTTTCCCCTTGTCCCCATGATTTTTGTACGGCGTTGCGGAATAATGGATTAAAAGCAGTATAGCAATAGTATGACACAGATGCCGTACATGGTCAAATGACCAAATTTACCCCCGGTAACTCTCGGAAATTAAATAAAAATTCCGACTTGGTGGACCACCATTTTTGTACGGCACTGAGCGGTTTCTTATTATTTTTAATGGATCTATCGATAGTTAAGAATGCCGTACAAAAATATATGACCAAAATTTACCGTGTCTACCTGTACTTTTCAATTCTCATCTGCACTCAGTTGGACAGCTTACAAGTGACGGCATAGTGATGAATCTTATTATTTTTTGCTCTGCTATCGATCTAGATATGTCCCCTGGTGGTTCATTTGACCCATATTTTTGTCCTATGCGGGCTTGTAGTCTATTATATACTATAACCTTCCTCTTGAATCACTCTATCTATTAAAAAAAACCGCATCAAAATCCAGTGTGTAGTTTTAAAGATTTAAGCATACAAAGGGACACAGGGACAGAGAAAGCGACTTTGTTTTATACTATGTAGTGATAAAGCTGAACTGTTTGTTTTTTTGTTTGAACACGCTATCTTAGGAACTACTTGTCAGATTTGAAAAATTTATTCAGTGTTAGATAGCCCATTTATTGAGGAAGGCTATATGTATATCATCATGCTAAGATCAACAAGAGCAGAGCGACGCGGGAAAAACCGCGGGGCACCATTAGTTAACATAATATTTAATAAAAAGCATTCCATACATTTCCTGATCTGCTTGGTTCCTTATCTGTTGTGATTTCTGGTGATTCCTCAAGTGATAGTTCACATGAATCGTCGATAATAATTGGCGAATATATCTTAGGTGATGACTGAAACTGATGTTAATATAAGTTATTACTTATTGATAGATGTGATTACTTATATTTATTTTATTATAAGACTTTGTTCACTTAAGATATGTTTAAATTTTCTTTTTACAATTATTTATCATCCGAAATATCAAAGCTAATAACAGACAATTCGTATTATATTTACAACTCTGTAATCTGTAATGTAGATGGTGAAATAGGAAACAAAACATTCCATTATGCATTAAAGGTATTTACTTACATTTTTTGGAAAGTCTGACCGTAATCTCTCATAACTCTCATCAAGGATAATAACCTCGGAACTCCGGTCATGATTCTTGGTTTTAACATCGCTTTGTGTTTTGTTTTTCTTCAAGGAAAGTTTTAAAAATCCTGAAAAGTATCACGATTTAAATACTATGCCGATTCTTTTTTTAAATCTATCATTTTGTACTTACGATTTCTAGAATTAGCAGGTTGCTTAGTTACATCCATTTTATACTAATTTATCAACGTTTTGTTACTAAAATATACATTTGAACTCGTTATAATTAATATTTTTCAAATTAACAGCCGTTGGATTTGCTTTCCGCGGATTATTTGACATTCGACAGTGACAACTGACAACTGAATTCTGAAAAGTGAAAAGAGAATCGAATGACATTTGGCGACAATGCGTTCAGTTTAAAATAATATTGTATTATTTGGTAAAGTTAAAGAGAAGAAGAACATGCTATTATATTTTAAATGACTTATTTTAATTTTGTAAAAAATAGGAAACCAAATACTTAACCTTGGTTTGATGGAATATTATATGTATGCAAACCAAAACTTACACTAATTACTACGGTTGACTTAAGAAAATTTGTTTTTATTGTGTTTTTATTGCTACTTCATCATTTTATCTCCCCTTCTTTTTAAAATCTTCAACCCAAAACAAAACTTCTTTTTTGTCGCTGATTAAGTAGGTATTTTATTATTATTAATTCATAATTTGGTTGCATTGACGATTATAGTAATATACTGCAATAATATCATGCACAAGAAATATGACAAAAATACTGTTACTTACATTTTTTTGGATTAATGCATCTATTAACCATGATATAATGATGTTGTGCTTTTTTGTATAAAAAGTGTTAAATCAGAAACAGCCTTTTGTATTCTACCTGAAAAAGTTTGCGCAACTAATTATAATTACTAAAAATTCATAATTCCTACGCTTCATTCTTTTGTTAATTTTACAAGTAACCGCGAACCTTCGCTGTGGCACCTTTCATTTTTGTTTGCGCAACAAGATTGTTCCCGAACTGGGTCGGTCTTTCGTCAAAATGAGAATTATATTTATTTTAGGTTACAACACTTCTAAAAGCAGATAGAAAACTTACGATTCTATTGAAGGTTTTCAACGGGTTTTTACTGGTTTTTATTAGGTTTACAATACTAAATCGGTAAAGATTTCTAATTAATTTAGTCTGGTAATATTGATAAAAAGCGGTCTTTTCAAAAATAGAATTGATATTGTGTTCTGAATTTAATTAGCCAAAATTTTATGCACCAGAAAACAGAATGACAAACGAGAATGGATTATTTTGCAATTTTCAAACATCCGCAATGATAAATAATTACGGATGTGTTTTGTTATTATTATTGAGATTGTAAAAGGATTAAAAAATACACAATTTTTTTTATCACGTGTATGACTTAGTATCTGGGTCTTTGATTAGCATTTCCTTAGTTCCAGAAACAATTGATGAGGTTTTTAATAAAAAAAAATATTAATGTTAAGATCATGTTAAGATGTTGCGCGTTTTTTGGAATGCTTTTTGGTTTGAATTCGCGCTAAAAGTCACCAACAGTCCATGTTACTTATAAGTCTTGTAACTTCTATATTAATATCATAATTATATAAAATATTTCGGATATTTTACGACTTTTTACAACAAAGAAAAAAAAAATTGTTGGCTTGGCTCATGGACGTATAAAAAAAGACGGACGGTATATCGCCTAAACATTGAGTGAAGCCTAGTAATGGCGGCGAAACATCCATGTGTGTGTGCCATGTTGCCATGGCAACAGCTGTCCTGATGACAATGGCGGCTGTATTTTTTTCTATAAATTTTGTCGTAATAATTTTGTAATTAAAACATAAAAGAAATAACTTGCTTCCCTGTGGAATGTAATCCCATGTGTTTTGTTATTTCAAATTGTACTGTTGCGACACCATTTAACCACGCAAGACGGAATTTTAAATATTTTTTGTGAAACAGTGACGCAGTTAATCAGTCGGTAGTTCACGACGTAATGGCGGCCGACTAGCTTACTATGGTGAGAGTGTGTGCGTGTTTATTGTCTTTACACGATCGCTAGCTTACTATGGTGGCTTCACGTTGTTTGTTCGTAATACGGCGTCCGTCTTGGCTGTTATTTTTTTTGGCTCTTCCTCATGACATAAAATTAAATTTTTATCAATGATATAAATTCTATTAAAAGAATAGATGATACGTTTATTAATTTATGTAAGAAGTCTTTAAAGCACAAAATTATATGTAAGAATCATTGAGATAATATTAATACGTATACGTAGTAATATTATCTCAATGGTAAGAATATTATATTTAAAGAAGTTTAATAAACAAATCAAGATAAATTGCGTTTCATATTTTTATTTTTACTTACTAGGTACTTTATTTTTTAAAGAATTTGTCTTCTTTTTAAATTAAGTATGTTAATGTCTAGGTACGTCATTTTATTGGATTTTCTCAAGGAAGAACAATAACACACACGTGCCAACACGTCATAGGACAATCAATTGTCTCTGATTAGATGCAAGGCATCGAGTTTAGGGTTCGGTGTGAAATGTTTTTGGAACCATATTTATATATTTTAAGGGTTCCGAATCTAAAAAAATAATAAGAATGGAATCCTTATAGGATCACTTCGTTGTCTGTCTGTCTGCTTTTTAATTTATATGCAACTCATATTTAAAAAATACAGAAAAAAATCTCCCTTTTGTTGTGATTGTAAGCTTCTTAAAGAAATGTGTGTTTGTAAATTTTAATTTTTGTTTCATGCCAATGTTTTTAAAATTCATAGGTATACTATCATAATATATAATAGACTATGTAGACCCAGTATAGCATTCTCAGCGCTTTGAGAACGAAACGATTAATGCCCTTGCCGTGAATCTAAATTAGGAAATTGCGATTGTATAGCTTAAAAATTAAAATATTTTAAACTTCTCTGAAGCACACAATCTTCCTCTTTTTATAACATTGAAATAAACCGTTACTACTTACAAAAACACACAAGTAATGAGGAATTTTGGATAGAAAAAACTAAGAATTCGCGATTAAAATAGGTAATTAAATCATATTCAAGGTACCTATTGTTAGGAAATGAAGACCGAGGCTAGTGCTCAAGGTACTTCAAGTGTTCAAGAGCTTTATTTTATACTTACAACTAGACTTCATCAAGATTTTAGATATTTTCTGTATAATTGTGCTATGATAAACACTACATAGTATAAAATAAACTCTGTCCCTATGTCCCTATGTATGCTTAAATCGTTAAAACTACGCAACGGATTTTGATGCGGTTTTTTTTTAATAGATAGAGTGATTCAAGAGGAAGGTTTTAGTATATAATTTACTAGCGACCCGCCCCGGCTTCGCACGGGTGCAATGCTGATACTAAATACACTACAGAAAACTGTGAACGTTGTATATAAAAACATAGCGGCCCGCTTCGGCTTCGCACGGGTATAAAATAGATATAGCCGGGCGGCCGGCCGGTACCGCTACAAACGCTACGTCCGGCAATTTTTAAATCTGTAATATCTTCGAAAATATTCACTTAAATCATACGGTCTAAAGGGCCATATAGATCTATATTAAATGAACAATGTATTCAAGGTATTTAATTGGTTAAGGATTAATGCTGTATTGGCTAAAATCGCATCGAAAATTAGCCATTATTTGTCGTAAAAAATAAATGACAAAAACAAGTTATTGTGGGTTAGCCATAACAGATAGACATATACCATCGCGGACTTTTCTGTAGACCTTTTCAATGTGTATAATACTTAGTAGGTACATTATTTTGATAAAACTCGTAGGGTTCAGCCTGCGTTTGCAATGTAAGCGGAAAAAATGCAATTTTTTACGACATCACATTAGAAACCTCAAAAATAACAGTACTTCTCCAGTATTTAATGGATGTTATTATACATATAAACCTTCCTCTTGAATCACTCTATCTATTAAAAAAAAACCGCATCAAAATCCGTTGCGTAGTTTCAAAGATTTAAGCGTACAAAGGGACATAGGGACATAGGGACAGGGAAAGCGACTTTGTTTTATACTAATGTAGTGATGTAGTGATGTAGTGATGTAGTGATGTAGTGATGTAGTGATTATGTTTTAGACAAAGCGGGCGAAGCCGCGGGCGGAAAGCTAGTATTCTGTATGATATAGAATGGAATGCTTTTCAACTAAATGAATCATAGTTTTTCAATAAGTATATGAAGTAGATATTAAACCACAATAACAATAAAAACAAAACACAATAATCGTTATCTCTATCCTCAAATAATTAATATAGTGATAAAAATATTTGTACGCAATTCTTAAATAATATCCGCCATTTAAAAATTCCTTGAAGCTGTGTCTCAACTCTCAAGTCGCATCGTATGTGTTGGATAAAAAAAAAACAATTGTTATGTTTTATTATTATGTTGTGTTGTGTATTATTCCACAAATATCCTACTAGTTATTATAAAATATTAGTATAGAATGTCTAATTGCTGAAAAATAGACATTCTATACTAATATTAGTATCACGTACCAAATTAAGAGAGGATTTTTTTATATATTTCCATAGGTAGGTACCTAATTAATTATGTCTTATTCGGTAAACTTAAACTGATTTTAAATTTATAGAAAATTTAAAATCAGTCTGAGCGTAAATATAATCCATACTAATATTATAAATGCGAAAGTAACTCTGTCTGTCTGTCTGTTACTCAATCACGCCTAAACTACTGAACCAATTTTCATGAAATTTGGTATGGAGATATTTTGATACCCGAGAAAGGACATAGGCTACTTATTATCCCGGGAAAATGACGCGATCCCGGAAATCCCACGGGAACGGGAACTATGAGGGGTTTTTCCTTTGACTACGCGGGCGAAGCCGCGGGCGGAAACCTAGTCTTCAATAATATAAAAATGTATCGCAAAATGTGTTGGTAAGCGCATAACTCGTGAACGGCTGAACCGATTTCGTTAATTCTTTGTTTTATAATATTCCTTTTCTAATGGAGAGAAAATTTATACATGTACCACGGGCGAAGCCGGGGCGGACCGCTAGTGTAATATTTTGAAGCTTGGTTTGACCTATTCGAAGCCAGGAACAGCGGCTAGTCTTTTACACGAATTTAATAACATATTTATTTTAGCTCTATGTGAAATGATGTGTTATTTATTATCTATTTATTAATAGGTATGTTTTATGCAAGTTGAAAAACCTTCTTGAATAAACACGTGCCGCTAATTATCTATTATATTTATTATAATACTGGGAAAGTTGTACGATAATTTAAATACGTTTAATGTATGCGTTTAAAATAAATCAACTTTATGTTCTAATTAACGAAACAGTGGCATTAAATGTTAAATTTACAGCCATTAGGTTAATTATAATAATTATGTAATAATATGTTAATCGTTATAATGTCACGTTATAGTCTATGGTATATGTATAGATCAAAGAGTATATGTATAATACAGCTTATTACACTATATAATATATACTTAATATTATAAAGCTGAAGAGTTTGTTTGTAAGTTTGAACCCGCTAATCTCAGGAACTAAGTACTGGTCCGATTTGAAAAAATATTTCGGTGTTAGATAGCCCATTTATCGAGGAAGGCTATAGGCTATAATCATTGGAGTCTGGAGCGGAGCAATGCGGGTGAAACCGCGGGGTGCACCTAGTATAAACTATAGCTTATACCAATGCAATAACTAAAAATAAACCATATTGTGTGTTTTATAATAACTAATAAGGTCACGCTAAAGTTTTTATTGTTACCTACATATTTATTATTTTATGAATTTCATATGGTTCGATGAAGTGAGAATCGATGTTTAGATTGATTTTATGATGCCCATATTAAATAAAAATTATAATTAATTAGGTTTTTTTTCCACCTTAACTTGGAAGTGCTAAGTATACCTACTGTAAAGGTACATACAGCTGAACACGTGTATGAAAGAAAATCGGTAAAGTGCGAGTCGGATTCGCGACACTAGGTTCCGTACAAATGAACTGAAAAGCGACTGCAAAAAGATGTACTGCCTGAGAAAGAAGTTTGAAATGCATTATATCATCTCATTTCTTCAGACTTCACCCCACTAATAGCCACTTCCATTACCTCTCGATAAGTTCAGCTATTTTATCAGTAACAAGAAATGTATGCAAATTTACTTCAAAAAGGGTCAAGTAGTCTATTAGAGACATTATCAGGAAGAAGTGAAGATGCAACCTAGCTAATCTATACTAATATCACTAATATTATAAAGCTCAAGAGTTTGTTTGTTTGTACACGCTAATCTCAGGAACTACTGTCCTGGTCCGATTTGAAAAATTCTTTAGGTGGATAGCCCATTTATCGAGGAAGGCTATATATTATCATCTCGCTAAGACCAACAGGAGCGGAGCACTGCGGGTAAAATCGCAGACCACAATTACTATAGAAAATAAACAATTGAAAATCATTATTTTTATCTCGCCACCTATGTGTTCCTTGTATAAAATTCATAATAACAAAAATACAAGTCTTTACAAGTTTTAATTTGTAATTAATCAATATTAATTAAAATTAACGCAAATACGTGAGCTCCGTATCAAGATTTTAAAGATAAGATTATTCGAATAATTTATAATTTATTATCGTTGACTTTATTTATGTTTCAGGTAATTATCTTAATTCTTGACTACGTGTATTCTGCGGCTCTACATGCGTTTTATTTTAATTCAGATTTAAATACATTCTTCTTCTTTGCTTTGTTGTTTTTAATATAGAAATAGAAAGATGAACTTCGGAGTTGTGAATTTTGTATTTAGTTAGGTTGCACGTGTACCTACGTAAATTATGGACAATGTTAATCACGATGTTATCTCTAGGTAAGCTTAGTTAATACTGCAGATGTGAACGGCCTCTCTGTTTATTAAAGTCTGAAGTCTATTTTATTCAGTCTGGGACGTCACACATAATGTCATTGCCAGCTCTCACCCTTGCCCTATAATAACGCATGCGCATTGTGGCACGTAAAATGGCGACAATTCCCAACAAACAACCGCAAATCTATTGCAAAGTCAACGTACTTGTTTTGAAACTTTACGTGCCTATTCATTGATTTTTTCTCATTTAATTGACCTCAGCGAGAGGTCAAAAGCGGCCAGTTTGAGTGACCCCCGGTTTGAAAATATTGCTGTAAAAATGTTAGACCGCGATCGCGTTTAGAGGTCGCCGTTCATTGGTCTCAGCTGTTTTTCGAAAATCGAATTTCGACTCGAAAATTCAGCCGCGGTCTTCAGTTTGACGTCAGCTGTGTGTCTGAGCGGACGCCTGATTCGGTTTCAGCTATGTAATGGTGAGTGAGTGGGTGATAGAACTTATCGTAGTGTTTTATTTCGGAATGTGTTACAGTGCTGCGTGTTAGTGAATAGTGAATGTCGTGTAGCCGCATCTAGCGCTGTATTTAGATGCTTCGTTCTCGAAAATCAATAATCCACGTGTTCTCGTGAATAGCTCAATCGTGGGTCTAATGATTTTTCAAAAAATATTTCACAATGCGCCGTAATTGCATCGGTTTACGTCAGTATTGTTTATGCATAGCGCATTATGTGTGACTGATGGTAAACCGTAACTTTTTAAATGGAAAACTTGAACAATGCACCTAGTTATGAAATAAATCCTACACACAAGTCGATATACGACAATACTCATTACTTTCTCTCATTAAAATCATAAAGTGCGATAAACGTCACACATTGATTAATGATCATGCCATGTACAATTCATTGAACGAAGAATATCACATAAATACATCATCATTGCAGTATGTTTGTTGTATACATTTTCATTTGGATGGATCTTTTCAATTATACGTGTATAACATGCATGTGTTTTATTGGATTTCTTATGCTTTAGTTTAAATGTTTAGATTTTTTTCTCTAAAATGTTTTTATAATTAATTCTTAGTTTAATTTAAGTTACTTAAATACTTAAGTACGTTTTAATTTTTAAGAATTTTGATGATGAAATTCCTCATTTTTTAAGGATCTCTACATTGCCACGAAAACGTATATTTTTTTATTCACATCTCCTAGGATAAAAAAAAACTACCATTCGACAAAGGTAGTACCTAGATCAAGTAGGTATGAATCAAATGTCATATTTAAATTGTCGGAATTACTTCCAAGTTCACCAACACTATTATATCTACTTACCTACGACTTACAAAACAGTTAGGTATAGGTATACAATTTATTTCTTATTTCGTGGTTAATCTTCAGGGTTACATCTTAGTAGTATTACTTATTCAAGAGGTCTCGTTTGAGGTTTCATGATTCTAAGCCCCTTCATAGGTACCTAACCTATAAAATATGTTAACGGTATTAGGAAGAATAATAAAAAAGGGAATATTTTATTTTGTGTTTATTCTATGTGTGCAGAAATGAATAAAACGTACCTATTTAACCTAGCAAAATTTTGCAACGTGATTTGGTAGTTGGTACCTCTCTACCATTTGCTCTTGGTAAAGCGTATGAAACGCGACAATGAATATTTCTTTATAAACCTGTGTATTTGATATCTATTATTAAAAACCAATTTTATATTCATAAATAATTGTAAAAGTTTAAATAAAAAAGTTTTCGAGTGTGGTCAAAATCTACTTGTCAAGTGCGTGTAAAACATGCTCTACATTTTTTTGGTAGAGGTCATCTTATGTAGTGTTATTTATTGGTTCTACGAATGTAGGATGTCAGATATTGATATTTTATTCACTAATCAATGTTACTATGTGCATCTGCAAATATTTATTTTTGAAGGAAAAATAAAAGAAAAATTGTACTCCGCACGAAACATCTAATTTCGAACCTTGGACGAAGACGGAGTGTTCGATCACTTCACACATCAAAGATTCGATTAATAAGTTTACTCTGGTCCCAGGGGATTATATGGTGAAGGCCTATTCAGATTATAACTATATAACCGATTATACCGATTAGGGTCTATAATATACCAATGGTAGAGCGGTATGAGATTAAAAGAAATAAAAATCAAATATTAACTGAATTCGACATAATATCATTCTGATGCAATTTACATTTTCTCTAAAATGCGGGTAGATTTAAAATAAAATGGTGTTTCCACCTACGCTAACCATCAAGATTATAATTTTTAGTATGAGTTTGAGTTTTGATGTTTTACGGACACAACCGAAGGCAAAGACTAGTCCACGTTTAAATAATGTCGATAAATGACTTTCATTGTGAATCAACTATACTAACTAGTTACTGAAGATTAATTAACTACCTATAAGTTAAATCACTCTCGAAAGATATTTCTGCGTTAATTATTTTATAACGATACTAGAATCCCGCCTGTCTTTGCTCGGGTTGAATTGGGATACATGAAGCAGAAAACGTCAAAATTCTACGCAGTGGCATACATGAGCATATTTTATAGAAGTTTCAGTTTTGATTAGAACCACTGATAATGGGAATGGCACGTGGAAATGTGGCTAATTAGCCAGAATTGACTTAAGTCATGAATAAAGTCATGATTCAGTTAGGTGAAAACTTTAGGCTTGCTTTTGAATACCGATTTTTTTAAAGCTGTGAAAAGACATAGAGGTATTAGAGCCATAGAGTGACAGAAGATTATAGTCTAGATATCTTATTCAGAAGATACAATAAAAAACTACTGAGGGTACCACGCGAGTGATTCAAATTCAAATTCAAATTATATTTATTTGCAAGAATGTAGTTACAAATTATAGATGTTTTTAATTACAATATTATGTGGCTAATACATTCTACCCATTGATTGGGTGTGCAAATATTGAAAAAGAAAGTTGATGCTGTAACCTTAAAATTATCAACAATAAATTTATTATCAACCATATTTTAATATCATGCAACATAATGACATAAACCGCCTCTCGTTACATAGTATTTATTAGTTCAGTAGTAAACATCAAACCCAGATCCTCTCTAATAATTCAGGCCACTAACCACTATACCGACTTTACTTATGGCACATTAAGGTCACTCCAATTTTCTTTATATTGTAACTTAATCATAATAAATTATACGTCGATCTGGACGTCGAGTCAGTGTCTCTAGGGAATGTAGGATTAATTTCCCAAGTTTTCATTTATCCATTTTCCATATAGACCTCAGCCCGTGGTTTTGCTCGCATAAATATAAATGTTGGTAAAGGCTATCCAATAACCAATTCCATATTTTTGTAAATAGTAAATTCGTATTAAGTTTGGTGATTCCAAAAAGTTTCTAGAAGAAGTCTCGTCAAATAATTGTTTGAATTTGAGATGGTAACTAATATAATAATTGGATAGGAAATAGGTTAGGTTATGATAGGAAAATTTTGATAACTAAACAATCGTAATTGATTTTGGTGCTCTTGGCGTATAGGTATTTTTTCGTCCGTTGAGATAAATGAAAAATGAGGAAAAATGTCAAGACGCACGATAATATAGTTATTGATCATTTTATTTAATGACGTCAATAATTTTTCAGATTTATCTAATACATACCTACGTATTTGTGTATACATCTTACCTTTGTAGTTCTTTTACAGTAGGTATTTATTTTATTTATCTTTTTTGACACTTACTACAAGATTTTCGTTGAAATAACAATATGAAAATTCCTTTTGTACACAAGTAAAAGGTATATTAAATATCTAAATAGGATAAAATAATATCGTTAAAATGCTAACAAATTTTTCTTAGTAAATAACTCCTAGAATTTATTATGAATGATCGATAAGTATATATTTATAGGAATCTAAAGCGAAACGGTAATGTGACGAATTATTTGGTCCACGTCTAAGTACGATAAATTGTGATGACGCACGCTTTTTGTTCAGTAATTTAGCGTGAAATTATAAAATAGTATTTGCTCTTAATATATGTTTAGACAAATATAAAAAAGCAGATTTACATCTGGTAGGTAGGTAAATGTTTTAAAAGACGGTAGGTACGGTGTTTTACACATTTCGAAAATAATATAATATGTAGTTTAAATGCCGTGCGTAATTGACTGAATTCCTTTCAAATATTAGTATGTGCTTTTCTTCTTTATAAAAACTGGTTTCTGGTGGTAGAAAATTGGTGGTTAAGAAAATATTTGTATTTATAAGAAGATTTTGTGATGAAAGAAAAGCGCTTCTAATCTAATACAATTATTAAAATTTGGTTATTTTTCATGACGAAAATATTATGATAATGATATGATTACAGAATTATTAAAAAAACTATATAACTACTTATTTCTATTATTATTAGTTATACAATTTATATTGGTATGAAGATCTTTCAAAATCTGAAGAACAAATCGAGCTGAAATCATCTTAACCATAATATGTGCAGATAGAACCTGGGTTTTTATAATCTATACTAATATTATAAAGCTGAAGAGTTTGTTTTTTTGTTTGAACGCGCTAATCTCAGGAACTACTGGTCCGATTTGAAAAATTCTTTCGGTGTCAGATAGACCTTCCTTGATAGATTTATCAAGGAAAGTTATAGCGGAGCAATGCGGGTGAAACCGCAGGGCACAGATAGTACTTTATATCACTCTATTTTTCAAGTCTAGACTACGTATTCGGTATTAAAGTGAAAATATTGACGCACAAGTTTATTGATATTTAATAAGATGGAGATATAGATTAGAGATAGCTTTAATTTTAAATAATAATATCTATTAGATAATTAGTAATGATGTTTTTAAAGTTATTGTTTACTTCTTAGTATACTTAATGCGATTAGATATTTTATACCTATAGTGGTCAGTGGAAGTTTTATCTTTAAGCTTATAAAGATAAAACTTCCACTCAAGTAAAGCTGAACAGTAAAGCACTTTACATACCTATACATACACACATCCATCACAAACTTTCGCATTTATAATATTACCTAGTGGCTAGTAGTAGGATAGGAAGTAGGAATGCAATTTTATCTACTTAAAAAGGTTAACGCCTGCTAGAATGTAATAGCAAGTAGTGTGCAGTATTGATAGTGGTAAGAAATTGATCATATAATGTGCTCATAGGAGAAAAAACTAATCATTACAAGATAATAAAAAATAAATATTAATAAAAATTCGTATAGTGTTGGAAATGTGTAGAAAAATATTAAGCAAAATTAAGTTATTGCTCTAGAAGTTATATAATAAAAAAAAAAAACAAAAAGATCATGGCAGCGGTGGGATTCGAACCCACGCCTCCGAAGAGACTGGTGCCTTAAACCAGCGCCTTAGACCGCTCGGCCACGCTACCCGTTGACACGATTATCAAAATTACTGTACGCTATTTGTTTCTATAAAGTCCTTGTAAAATTACATAATTATAACATTTATTATGTACATAATATTATGTAGTTTTATTTTTATGTAAACTTATTAAAATAATCAATTTGTGTTGTTTACAATCATAATAACTTCAAGAAAAAATAGAGGCTCATTTCTTATCTTTTGACCAGGTATAGGTAAAATTATATTAGGTACATACTACATACCTAATTATTATACCTACATATTTTTATAAATACATAGTTATATCGATATAAATATTATATCGTATTATTATTTACATCAATCGCAAAGAATGAAAAAATTTAACCTTATATTAACCATCTACCTGTCTGTAAAAGACCCATTAATAAATAATACTTAGAGACCCATAAATTATAATCGATCCAGACATTTCACTTATTAATCCGAATTCCGAACAAACACACAAGAATTTTAAATTTTTTATTTTGATAATAATACGACTTCTATTTTAAAATTACGTAAGTACTTACATATTATGCTTCGATACTATCATCACTATTCACTACATAGTATAAAACAAAGTCGCTTTCTCTGTCCCTATGTCCCTTTGTATTGTATGCTTAAATCTTTAAAACTACGCAATGGATTTTGATGCGGTTTTTTTAAATAGATAGAGTGATTCAAGAGGAAGGTTTTAGTATATAATTTACTAGATTTCCGCCCGCGGCTTCGCCCGCGTTTGCAAAGGAAAACCCGCATAGTTCCCGTTCCCGTGGGATTTGCGGGAAAAAAACTATCCTATGTGTTAATCCAAGTTACCCTCTATATGTGTGCTAAATTTCATTGTAATCGATTCAGTAGTTTTTACGTGAAAGAGTAACAAACATCCATACATCCTTACAAACTTTCGCCTTTATAATATTAGAAATAGAAATATTAGATTAGGTTTTAGACAAAGCGGGCGAAGCCGCGGGCTGTAAGCTAGTATTTTATAAGTCTAGATTTCTCTGGACTTAGGCATCAGCAGCAACAAATCTCGATGATTCTTAACCTAGATCTACAAGTACCAACGGATCTACCGTAAAAGATTTTCTTTTACTTTGCGTCTCAATTCTTTTGTTACTATGTAGCTTAATTGTTATTTGAAACAAGTTTGAGACCGTGGTTTCGTTCGCGTGGTATCCAAGTAAAGTTGTCATATAAAATAACTAATGCAGTCTATTTTTTTTTAATATTTTCACACAGATACCATAAATTTTTGTGTTTATCTTGTAAATTAGCGGGATAAGATAAGGAGGATACCTAATTATTTAAACATTTATATTTTTCTTCTACAATGTATGAGAATATGTGAAAAAGAGACAAACAAACAAAGCACTTTTAAAAGTAATAAGGTAATTGTTAATTAATGGTAACACTGTTATGACTAAGCCAAACAAGAGGTAGGTACCGTTCATGTCCCATATTCTTCAAAAACTACAGCGTGAAAATTTATTTTTCAGTTTCATTTATGTCATTGCATTGTTTATTTTATTGTATTTTTGACGATTATATATTCCCATTCCCGTTACGAATTTATAGTTGAGCCAATTTAATAGGCAACATTTGACGTCTATCAATTTTATCTTCATAGGGTGGTAACCTGCTTAAAAACATCGATTAAAGCGAATTAATCGATACGGACTTGAAACATTTGTCAATCGAACTTGAAACACATGTCAATAATTAATGATGCTTTTTATTCCCAAGTAATCTATGCATTCGATTCTAGATGTCAGATTTCGATTTTTAGAGTAACGTCTCTGGTATTTAAAAAGAAAAAAGGTTTATTGACACAAAATTGTAGCGACGTCAGTTCTTTAAATAAGAAAATGTTTATTATGTTTAGAATGGTTTATCAGTAAAATCAAATCCTAAAATTAGTTGCATCGGTCATTATTATTATAAATATGTAATCGTAATGGAAAAAAGTTAAGCAAATGTGCAGTTACAACAAAACGAAATATCATGTTATTCTATGTCGTCGTTACTAGGTTACGTTGTTGAATTTTGTTGAACTGTCAAATGTTGCCTATTAAAATGGCTCTACTATAACACGATTTCTTTTTAAATCAAATTCAACCTGAATAAAAATAGCATGTGTTATTACTAACGTTGTATTGTTTTTAACAATTTTCTGATAATCATATTTTCTATTACACTTTCTTATAATTCTTTTAAGTAATAATACGATTACATATTCTAATAATAGATTAAATCGATAATTATTTACTATTTTGAGAAAAAAAAACAAATCAATCATGATTCAAGGAATAACACGAATTTAGAAATTAGTTATATGTATATATATATGTAATAGCTACAAAAATGATATAACTATGTTTTATATAAATTAATAGCGATTAATTCGTTACCAAATCGATATCTATATATCTGGGATTAGGAAAAGTGTGACATTGACGAAGTACTTATGCGAGGCGTAATTTCCCATGCAATGCATTAAATGCATGTGTGTGTTATAAAATGATAACATCAACAAAAATATAAATGTACTTAAATACTTATAGGTATCTAAAATATAGAGCTGAAGTTTTTTGTAAGCTTGAACGCGCTAATCTCGAGAACAACTGGTCTGTTTATTTATCGAGGAAGGCTTTATAGGCTATATTATATCATCACGTTTAGACCAATAGGAGTCACTACATTACTATGTAGTGACACCTATTGAAAATATAAATCAAAGTCGCTTTCTCTGTCACTACGTCCCTATGTATGCTTAAAATCTTTAAAACTACGAAACCGATTGTGATGCGGTTTTTTTAATAGATAGAGTGATTCAAGAGGAAGGTTTAAGTATATAATTTATTAGGTTTTATTAATAAAGACAACGTAGACTACGGAATATCTGGTGCTTGAGCCTTTTTATAGCGCCCATCAAGTAAAATCGGAATGCTGTAAAACCCGTAACAGACAGAGGGAGAAATAGAAAATTAGTCGCATTAATATTTAAATAATAGATAGGTAATAGATTAGATTTTAAGAAAATTTATTGATAAAAATAAGAACACTCAATTTAATAAATTTTAAGTGGAAATTTTTATTAGGGTTATTAACTTTATAATTAACTGTAGGAAAACCATCTCATAAATTAGTTTATTTGTATGTTTGTAGGGAAAATAAAATTAACTCAACAACACTGAAATAGGTGCATCCATTTTGGAGCTAATCATAGAAACACTATGAATAAACAAATTGATTAAAATATTGCATGGGAACATTCAATGGTCGATTTTTATTGACAAGTACGTGACCAGCTTTTGAAGATCAAGTTTTATTGATAAGTGTTTGGGATCAAACCCAGGATCACTCGGTTACAACTTTTACTAACATTAATTAAAAACTGTATAACGTTAAAATATTTTAAATATTATTACCGTATAAACAGCTGCCTGTATAAAAACATAGCAAATAATATACCTAAAAAAAGCCTCTAATTTTTAGTTTTATACCATTCTAAGATTATAAATGATATATTTTTACTTAAAGGACAAGAAAAAATACGATCACAAAACGGGAGTCGAACCTACGTTTTTCACTGACCCGTGAACCCGTTTTAAATAATCTCAACAACAACAAACTACACGTGAATCAGTCAATCCGTTTAGGAGCTACGATGCTATTTACAAACATATATTATACCCTGTAATTTTAAATAATATTTTATAGTCGCTACAATAGAAGCAATAAGCACCAAAATCTCATATCGCTGTGTTTTTATCATAATAACATTTTAAAATTAATTAATTTTATCGGATTTTAACGAATATAAGAATCGATTTAGATAACTAATCGGTTTGATAATCACTGATGACGTTCGCGCCATGGAGGAGATTTTAGTCTTAAAATAATTAGGCTAAGCGCGAGTTTGCACGTGGAAAATCTATTCTATTCAACTTTTATTTATTTACTAGCTGTGCTCCGCGGTTTTACCCGCAGTGCTCCGCTCCTGTTGGTCACAGCGAGATGATATAATATAGCCTATAGCCTTCCTCGATACATTTATCGTTAGCCCATTGGCTATCTAACACCGAATTAATTTTTCAAATCGGACCAGTAATTAAATTAATTAGCGCGTTCAAACAAACAAACAAACTCTTCAGCTTCATAATATTAAGTATAGATTAATATTAAAAAAAAATCATATTTTACAGACGCTAGGCGATTTTAATTGTATATAGTATATATATATGGATGAATGAAAATTTAAATTTAAACTTGAAACTTTTTTAAAAACTATAGTTCTACCCTGGATTCGGAATGTCGCTGTATCGATTAGAATCGGTATGAAATTCAAGAATTTGTTAAATGAAAGGGTAAATAATAAATGCTGAAAAATATTAAACTGCTTATTAATTATTTTATAAAAAAAGGAATTTATTAAATACGTCATAATACAATACATACTAGGATGTTTTAATAATAATAAACCGTGTGACAACATTCATAATATTTTTCAATAGGTAACCTAATGTTAATTTCTCTATTCTATTTCTCTATTATTTCAATTAGTTCTTTGACATATTGTGATAAAATATGCTATTACCTTGGCTATTACATATATTGTAAAATTAAAATTGTAATACTGACATGATTTCAGAGAGGAACTATGAACTTGCCGGTTCTTCTCCTTAGATACTGCTTTCCAAATCAGTGGTAAATGTTAAAAATATGTAATGACGATTCAAAACTGCTTCTAGAAGAAGTCTAATTGAATAAATAAATGTTTGAGTTTGAGTTTGAACTCTTCAAAATAAGTTTTCTGTCAGCTTTATGTCTTGAGATAAATGCATAAAAATGTTAAAGAACAATATTAAAAATACAGAAAATATTTTTATTTCCTTTTTCATTAAAAATAGTTGATATTTTAATAATGCATGGAATAAAATGTAAAACGCTACGTGGTTATTTTATTACTTCCACGGGGATTTTTGTGGTTTAACAAATACAAGGTGTTTTTAATATTCAACGAAATTATTATGTTAGTGAACTTAGCAGATCATTTTTAGCAGATCAAAAAAAATGTGAGTTCTTATCGCGTGCAGTTGAGTTCTACAGTTCCGGATACTTTTTAGAAATAGTTCTGGCGTTTTTACCTTAAAAAACGACATTTGAAAAAATAAACTGCCAACTTCCCGTAGCAGATCATTTTTAGCAGATCAAAAAAAAATGTGAGTTCTTATCGCGTGCAGTTGAGTTCTAAAGTTCCTGATACTTTTTAGAAATACTCGCGTAAAATGAAACACTAGAAAATTTATTTATGTCATATTTCATCACGCCGTAGCACCATGCCGTAGCATCATGCCGTATCATCATGCCGTAGCATCACGCCGTAGCATCACGCCGTAGCATCATGATTCATGCCGTAGCTTCATGCCGTAGCATCATGCCGTCGCATCGCGCCGTAGCATCGCGCCGTAGCATTACGCCGTAGCATCACGCCGTAGCATCATGCCGTAGCATCACGCCGTAGCATCATGCCGTAGCATCATGCCGTAGCATCATGCCGTAGCATCATGCCGTAGCATCATGCCGTAGCATCACCCCGTAGCATCACACCGTAGCATCACGCCGTAGCATCACGCCGTAACACATGCCGTAGCATTACGCCGTAGCATCACGCCGTAGCATCACAGCGTAGCATCACGCCGTAGCATCACGTCGTAGCATCACGTCGTAGCATTACGTCTTAGCATCACGTTAAGCCGGGTCCAGGTCGGGTTTATTAAAATGTCGTTTGTTAAGGTAAAAACGCCAGAACTATTTCTAAAAAGTATCAGGAACTGTAGAACTCAACTGCACGCGATAAGAACTCACATTTTTTTTTTTGATCTGCTAAAAATGATCTGCTAAGTTCACTAACATGAAATTATTATATGATCCCAACTCACAACTGTAAATAAAATAAAATATTATTGAGAAATTGTAAAAAAAATATCAAACTCAGTACAGTCATTCCGTAGTTATGCACATACAAACATATTACATAACGTCACTGACTCACTGATTGACGTATCGACATGTTTATCATATTATTAGTAATTAACATAACAATGATTAATTAGCATTACATGCATTTCCAAAATTGTTTTCAAAATAGTGAGTGATCCTTTAAAGATATGATCTATGTATAATTATAGCCAATTAATTAGGAGATTCTTTTCAACTTATAAAATTGCAAGTCACTTTCTAACAGTATTTTTAAGTTATTTCAACGTAATTGAAAATGCTACAAACCCAACAGATAACTGTGTAGTAATGTAGTTACGTTATACGGGATCGAAGCCGGGAACACGGATACACTTTCCTGATTTAGAACACTAAAGAGGACATAAATTATTTGATTATTCGTTTGTATTATAGAGCCTTTACTTATTTGGCGTAGTCTCACAAATTCTATCAATCTATAGGTAATATTCGAATACATAGGCAAGTTATGCCTCGGTTTTACACCTACCAAACTGAGTTATTTAGCATTTTGTTTGTATCTGTGTCATACTATTTCTGTACTGCTATTAATCCATTATTCCTCAACGCCGTACAAAAATCACGGAGACAAGGGGAAAAAATCTCTACCTGTAGTTTCGAATTCTCATCTGCACTCAGGTGGACAGCTTTCAACTTGACAAGTGACGGCATAGTGCTGAATCTTATTATTTTATTTATATCTTTATAGATAGGTCACCTGGTGGTTCAAATGACCCATAACTTTTTAAACATGGGCCCGTAGTCTACCTACTTATACTGTCTTTCCACAAAAAGCTTTAGACAGGATTTATTTATCTTTTTGCGCGCGTTCTCATTAATCGGGTTTTGTAGTATTTCACATAGGCAACTATTGTTTTGTGGTTAATTCAAAATACTTCGTTGAGTATTTTATAATATTATTTCATAAAAATTATACAGAAAATTGAAAATATGCGCCTGCCGCGAGCGCAGTCGCGAGCGACAGGCACAGATTTTCACGCAGAGATTTTCACACAGAGATTTTCACACAGAGATTTTCACACAGAGATTTTCACACAGAGATTTTCACACAGAGATTTTCACACAGAGATTTTCACACAGAGATTTTCACACAGAGATTTTCACACAGAGATTTTCACACAGAGATTTTCATACGGAGATTTTCACACAGAGATTTTCACACAGAGATTTTCACACGGAGATTTTCATGCAGGTTTGCTAAGCCGAAAGTTAGGCCAGTTCATTATGGTAACATTTACTATCGTGGTGAACATCACCACTTCAAGGGTCCGTAAAAAAATAACAGTCACATAAAAAAGTGGTGAACATACTGGGTAATTTTATCTTTCTTGGCATTTAAAATTCTTTTTTTTTATTCCATTCGAAGATCTAACGATAGTAAATGTTACCATACTGGATTGGCCTATCTTTCAGCTTAGCAAACAAAAAAAAAATCAAGCATCTAGCGCAATAATAGACGTCACCATGAGTGAAAATATCATCGTACTCGGCGATAGGTGAAAAATTGAAAAACACGTCATAACTCCGAAAATACGAAAAATCGCATAACATACATGGGGGTGATTCGGATAGCCCTCTAGGTCCCTACCTCCCAGCTTCCGTTCATCACTACTTTTTGGGACACCCTGTATATAAATTACTTACACATTCTTTTGTTCGAAAAAAGAATCAAAACTCAAAACAGCCTGTACAAGTTATGTCATGTCACCTGTATTGACTCACACATGACATCATTAAATTTTATCGAGTCAAGTTAAAATAATGATGTTTTTATAGTGTTCAAGGTTTACATCGCGGTTTCTGATGATTTGTTGAAAAATCCCCGAGTTTTCAGCATGGGGAACGTTTATTTATGTTATTTCTCAATAGAAGTGTTATTTTTTTCTAGATAAAAATACATTTTCATATGTTTTTTGCAAGTGAAATTTTATGTTGATTTGTAAATTTATGCATAAATAAATAAAATTGGGACTTTTACTAGAAGTTTGTAGCGTTATACCAACTTAGATATGCGGTTGACTTCTATTGAAAACATAATAAAGGCACAAGGGATAGGAAAAATAAACCACTGCACCGTTTTTGATGAATTTTATCATAGAAATAGTCTTTATCCATATCACTTTTTACTCGATAACAAAACTTAGCAGTTGTGATAAAGGAGACCCTGTATCGATTACTGTAAGAAATACGACTTTTCCAACACAAGCAAAACCGCGGGGTAAAGCTACTCCATCTAAATACAAACAAAGGATCTAGGGAGTTATACAGATACCATTTTATGTATTCTGGTCACGACCATCCAGTCACGACGAGGAAAACTCGGGTATTTCCTTAGTTTTATTTTGAGGTAGGTAACTTGACTTACCTGCCTTACCTTTGAGAAGTAACTAAATTGTTTTCGGGAAAGTACCGGAGAAATAAACTTTTTATCTTACGCAAATATAATAGTGGGTCGTCTTTATACATATATGTATGTATGTCTGGGTGTAGCCTTCAGAGTTCAGGTATCGCGATGAGTTGTTTCCGCTTACGAGGGGGATTTTTAAATTAATTAAAATTCCGTGTACCTAATAGAGATATGAGAAAATATATAAATCTACAAACATTTAAAAATGCAAATTACATTAAGCACACATAACAAAGGCAGTCTTATCTTCAATAGAAATTTCTGCCACACAATTTCATAGCACAGAAACGACGACGACGAAAATCCCATACGATTCGTGAAAATTAGCCTAATAAAATAATTAAAATATCTAATACTTATTGCAAATGTTTCTTTTATCATAAGTACAAGATTAATTGAAGTGTTTTATACACAGAAACAACTCAATATTTATGTCAAGGATCAGCTGTGATAAGAAACACTTAAATCTGCAAATATTGTATAGATTTGTATACATACTAGCTTTGCTACGGCTTTGCTTGTATGCTCCATAGTTAAGAATTCTTTATGCAGATTGTAGGTATATAAATATCATCATCATCAGCCCATATACGTTCCCACTGCTGGGACACGGGCCTCCTATGAGGGTACAGGCCGTAATCCACCACGCTGGCCAAGTGAGGGTTGATTCTACGACATGTCGGTTTCTTAACGATGTTTTCGGTCACAATTTCCAGCAGTGGAAATGTTATATATACATGTGCAGATAAATTGAAAATTCCTATTTTTTCATGAGGTATACAAATAAGTATCTTTTAAAAAATGCACGCATTACTCATTAAATTATTGATGCATTTTGTTACGGATAAATTTAGGTTATTCCAATTTTTTTTATTCAATAAAAATTGAGTCAAGACAATTATTATGCGACACATGTCTCTCGTTGTTTAGATTAAATAATATTTACCTGGTCAATTTTGCATGGGAATCCAAGGTGAAGAAAATTGCTTATGTATTATGTGGTATTATTTACCTGTAATCGATACCTAAATACTTATTAGAAATTTTATCATTTGAGAAAAAATATCGTAGAGTATAGGTGTTTATAAAAATTTGCTATCTTAAATAACTAGTGTAAAAGCTTACTTTTTCATGCGTGTAGGTAAGCTTATAACAATACTTGCGTACAAAGTATGAAACTGCATATGTGTGACATCGGCAATAATTAAAAAATTACAAAGAATCGAGAGTTTATCAGCCAATAACTGGCGTGATTTACGATCACTTCAGAATCTAGAGATATAAACTAGTAATAGTGGTTTTATGAGATTTTATCGTTTGGTTACGATAATATAAAAAAATATATAAAAAAAGTATTGCACAATGTATTTACATTTCTTAAAAATGATTAATTAGATTAAAATGGTGATAGGAAAGTAATAAATCATCTTGTGTTAGTAGGTACAAAGTTTCCTTCCTTAAAATACCTAGAAATATAAAATCCTCGGGTCCTCCTGACACAGGTTTTTGTAAACTTAGATACTAGGAGGACTCATCCACTTTCTGTATTTGAAAATTGTGTGTACGAAATAAATTTATTTTTCATTTTCGTGTCACAATGTTTGTAAACAAGCTTCGACCCTTATTTCGTAACTTCAAAATTTTTCTTTTCAATTGTGACTTATTTCGTTTCTAGAAAAAAACAAATTTAATTTCTCCCTGTGTGAGTTTTTCGTGAATTTGATACTGATATTCTACGAAGTTACTGTTACCTGTTTTTATTTTGGAAAAGCCCAATTGCAAATAAGTCAGACAATGACGTCACATGCGTCCAATATATTTCATTATAATCTATATCTATATCTAGATCAATACGTGCAGAATTCAAAGATTAGATTTATTTTATTGTTTATTGAATAATATATGTATACAATGTCGAAATTATTTCAGAAGAAGTTCCTGACTCCTGAGTGATATCAGCTACAATTTTGTTTAATTTCTTATTATATCGAGTTTTAACGGCTTATGGCTGATTTTTCAATCCTTGGTTAAAACTTATTCGTCGAATAATGTATAAAACTAATATTTTAAAAACGTATTATATTAAAAAACGTATTACATTCGCCGTATTTGACAGTTTACGTGACATTTTAATATTATCGTTTAATACTTTATTGGACGGATAAGTTTTATCAAAGCATTGAAAAATCGGCCCTAAGTATAATAAATAACTAGATTTCTAATATAAACCTTATTTTAATTATTTTAAAAGTATTTCAACCAACTTAAAAAAAGCAGGAAATTCTGAATTCGAATGCATTTTTTTTTTACATTTGTTATCTCAGAACTTTCGACTGCGTGAACCGATTTTGATGATTCTTTTATTGTTTAAAAGCTTGTGCCTTCCGGTTTCTCCCATTTAAATTATGTACAGTTCATTGAAGTCTGTTCATTTTTTTCTAAGAATAATATCATGTTGAAATCGAACATTCCAAAAATTTTCCCTTACACACTTTCATTTCCCATGAATCACTAAATGACTCGTGGTAAAGGATTTTATCTAGAAGTACTTTGAATCTTTATTTAAAATCTGATAAATTTATCACGTAATACGTGTTTCCTGTATAAAAATAAAGAAGTTAGTTTTTATTAGTCTCATAAAATGATTATAATATTATTTTGCATGTGGCTGCTTTTACAGCGAGCTTCCAATTATTAGAATTAGGCTACATTCAAAGTTATGTATAAATCTATTTTATATTGTGATTTTATTATATAAAAATGGAAATGCGAAAGTAATCTGTATGTTGCAAAGTAAGTTATGAAACGCATGGATTTTATTTGTGCATATTTATATGGACAACTTAGAGCATTAAACCAGGACAAGTAAAGGACATAATATTTTAAAGATATCTATCTTTTGGGTAAAAATAATTGAAGAAAATTATAATATCGTAGAGAATAATTATTGTAAATGAAACACTTATCTTGATTATATACTTTTTAAACCCCGTTAATCTTGTTTCTTTTTAAAATTACGTAAAAATTGATCCTATTTTTTGTTATAAATTTTTCTATATCTCGATTTCATAGAATAAGATACGGTTAATTTGAACCTGTATACTGTACAGCAACATGATATTGGGAATATCCGTAGTTCATGAGATGGGGAATTCCCCTATGCATGTCTTATTGAATAATTTATCTTATATTTTACCAACTTTCTGAATTCATACCGTTTCAAAGTCAAAACTAACGTAACGAACTTATTATTATTTGTTCAATAAGACTTGTTCAATAAGACTTAACATAGTTTTTTACCACCGATTCGGAAAGCAGTTTCTATCGAAAAGTGTTGGCAAGAAACTCTGTAGCTGTTGAATGTTTGTACTTCGATATATGAGAAAATTTTCAACCGCTTGACTTCATTATTTTTGGAAAGATGTTCAAGTTCACGCTACACTGGCTAGGGGGCTAGGCAAGCGTCACGAAAAATCCTCACGACACTTTTGCTATAGTGCGTAGCAAAAGAGTAGGTATATAAGCATTCCTTCACTTATTTAATTTATCCTAAATATATTTAATTTATTTAATTCGCCTCCAATAATACTTATTTCAAAACGAAAGGAACTTCCTTCCAATCGGGTGTCCCGCATCACCTCAGACATTTTTTATTTTTTTAATTTCTCATACATGTAAGCATAATGTTTCTTTCTGGCAGAATTCTGCTAGTTTTTAATAAAACTGGTGCACTATGATTGGAAACAAACTAGCGGGGATTATAATAGGCGTGGGTCCTGTATGGTCAAGTGCAATACGCAAACATGACGCGTTTGGTGACGCTCGGTGACGTCACTTCCTCCTGTGATCTCTGAACAGAAATAGCATGGGATGGAGTGGGATTCTAGCTATAAGACAAACATACATACATTTAAATACGACGGTTAAAATAGATTGTTAGTTACTACTGTGAATTTATAATTGTGCAGTAGTTTGTAGTCAAAGAATTTTGATTGAAAATTAGCATTGATTTACCTTTTAAATAAAAGTTTAAAAAATGCTCCATATAAGTACATAAATAATTTAAAATAACACGTCACGTCATTTAAAAAAAAACTGTAATAATTTCATTCCATAATAAGTTGTAAAAAGAACCGATTAATATTTTCAACTATGGCGCTTAAAAAAATATTTTTCTGATGATAATGATTGAGAAAAAACATAATAAAAATAGAATTAATACCGTTACGTGTTTACATTGTGATTAATTTAATTTATTTATTCACGAATGATTGATACACAAGTCTCAATTCACTGTAATGCTATATTTTTTTTTTTTTTTTTTTTTTTTTTTATTAGAGATTAGGCAAGCATTTGACCATCGCTTCGCCTGATGGAAAGCGATAAGCATGGTCTAGGATGGAGCATGCTGACCTAATAGATGCCTATTCACTTTTCTTTTGAATAAGTCCAGATTATAATTATCAGGAAACACGCAGGCCGGAAGATTGTTCCATTCCCTACTGGTACGCACGAGAAAGGAAGAAGCGTGACGCTTAGTGCGTATAGGTGGAATGTCGATGACATAGGGGTGGAGACCAGCACCGCGTCGACTCGACCGGTGGTGAAAAGGAGAAGCAGGTATCAGGTTGTGCAGTTCTTCAGCACATTCACCATGATAGATCCTGTAGAAGACTGCCAAACTAGCCACTTTTCGACGATGTTCCAAGCTGTGCAATTTCGAGGTCGTGAGGGCCTCATTCCCGATAAGCCTTATCGCTCGTTTTTCAATCGAGTCCAAGGCGCTAAGTTGGTATTTTGCTGCACCAGCCCAAAGGTGAGAACAATACTCCACACCCGACCGAACTTGAGCTTTATAAAGGTTTAGGAGCTGTTCCGGTGTGAAGAATTGCGCCACTTTGGAGAGAATTCCCAGCTTCTTGGCGGCAACTTGCACCTTGGACTCAATGAAGGTTTTGAAGTTGAGGTTAGAGGAGAGCTTTAGGCCTAGAAGCTCCAGTTCATTGGATAATTCCAAGGACACATCCTGAAAACTAGGTGTTAAATTTAAATCGGTGCGTTTAGCTGTAAACAGGCAGGCCTGTGTTTTCGAAGAGTTAAACTTAACCAAGTTGGCATCGCCCCATTCGGCCACTGATTTTAGAGTAAGGTTCAACCGTTCAACCATAGCCTCTCTTTGTGCCGCCAAAACATTATTGCTCGTCTGCGCTTCGGATATGTAACTGTCTACAACTGTGCTGTCATCAGCATAACCATATATGCTCGGACCTAACAGATCATTTATATGAAGCAGAAATAAAGTAGCAGACAGTACTGATCCTTGAGGAACTCCAGCGTTAATGGGTAGTAGATCAGACGCACAACCATCGATCACAACACGAAGCGAACGCTCACCCAAGAAATCAGAGATCCAGTTGCGCAGGCTAGGACAGATCCCATATGCTGGAAGTTTGTTGATAAGGCCACTGTGCCAGACCTTGTCAAATGCTTTCGAAATGTCGAGGGATACGGCTACTGCCTCCCCGTGCTTCTCGATAGCAGAGCCAAAAGTATGAGTGAGGTGAACCAGAAGGTCCCCAGTAGACCTGTTACGTCGAAATCCGTATTGATGATCGCTGAGGAGATCGTTACCTTCTAGATACCTCAGAAGCCGGTTGTTTAAAATACGCTCCATAACCTTACAGATAATGGAGGTGATTGAGATAGGCCGGTAGTTACCTGGGTCGCTTCGGCTTCCTTTTTTGGGTATTGGCTGGACATTGGCTATTTTCCAGGTCTTGGGAACTTTACCAGTATGGTATGAAAGACGATACAATCGTGTTAGTATAGGTGAAAGTTCAGGAGCACAACATTTTAGTACCACAGCTGGGATACCGTCCGGACCACTCGCCTTATTCACGTCTAGACATTGGAGAGCTTTAAGAACTTCTCTCTGAGTAATGCGAAATTCAGGCATATTTTGACCGCAGTGAGGTAGAGAAGGTGGTACCTTATTAATAGGGTCCAGACGGGAATTACTAGCAAAGAGATTTGCAAAGAGTTCCGCTTTATCTTTTGCAGTGTGAGCGAGTGCACCGTCAGGTTTCTGTAGTGGTGGTAAAGACGTCTTACAGAAATTAGCTTCAACCGCTTTTGCAAGGGACCAAAAAGCTTTAGACCCAGAAGGGTAGGAAGTAAGCTTGACCCCAATTTGCCTAATCCGATCAATGCGAGTTCTTTTAAGCATTTGTTTGAAGGATTTAGCAGCTTTGTTGAATTCTCTCTTTTTGCTTGTAATGTCAGGATCCTTACGTGCTCTAGCATCGGCCCAAATTCGATAAGCTTCGTGTTTCCGTTGTTCAGCTCGTCTACATTCGGTATTATACCATGGCTGTTCTTTACCTCCGGAGGATACGTCTTTAAATGGAATGAAATATTCCATAGCCTGCCGGACAACATCTTCAATAGCACTAGCACAGGTCGACGGGTCGTTCGAGGAAAAACATACTCGCCGCCAAGGGTAAGATGCGAAAAAATGACGCATCTCATCCCAATCCGCTTGAGAGTAACGCCAAATACGCCTAGTTTGCACAGTGCTAGGTTCTGGTGGGGAATATACAGAGACAGCTTTGACAATGCAGTGGTCTGAGGAACCTAAGGGCGATGAAACACTAGTTGAATACCTATCAGGATCAGTGGTTAGCAAGAGATCCAAACAATTAGCCGTATGACCCTCAACGTCAGGAATACGAGTTGCCTCTTTGACGAGTTGTGTGAGATTAAGAGATAAAGCCAGATTGTAGGCGTCTCTGCCAGCATGGTCGGTTTTCTTATAGGGAAACAGCCAGTCCTGATGACAAGCATTAAAGTCCCCTAAAAGAACTAGTTGAGCAGATGGAAACTTCTTTTGGACGGAGTCAGCGGCCACGCTGAGATATTGAAAGAATTTAGTTGTGCCCTGGTCTGAAGTATGGGAGCGATAAACAACAGCATATATTATTTTGTCAACACCGATGTCAGTAAGAAGCCAAAGAACGGAGAAATCAGGATTGTCGAGGTGGCGGAGACGCTTATAGCAGATCTTGTCAGATACATATGCACAGACACCGGCTTTAGGATGAAAATTATGTTCTAAGACATACCCTGGATAATCAAGGTATGCCGTGTCAGAAGGTGTTTTAATCTGGGTTTCGGTAAGAAAAAGTAAATGCGGTCTTTCGGTATCAAGGTGGTGGTGGACAGGGTCGAGATTTGAGTGCAAACCACGAATGTTAGTGTGGTGCACTTTAAATGGGAGGAAGTGCAGCCGCTGTAGAAACTTTCTTTTTCTTTTTGAACTTTTCATTTGTTTTTTTAATATGTGGAGTGAATAGGCAGGGAAATTGGAAGTTGATCGAGGTTTAGTGAGTAGGTTAGTCGAAGCAAACATTAGAGGTGTGCTGATGGGGGACTAGCTTGGAGACTGCGGGGACGCCCGTACCCCCCCAGTTATCGCCATCGGGTCCTCCCGTCCGGTCGCCAACCGGCACGATGGAGCAAAACAGGGATTTTTCGAAAGCGGCGGGGCAGCCTTTCGCAGGTGGCTCTCCTACTACTTGGGCCCCCTACAACTAACGGTCGGCCAGCGGTCAACCGTGCTACGGATCCCGCTACCCTCCAAAGCTAGGCACCCGGCACACCAAAAAACGCCGCTTCATAGAACCGTAACTCACCAAACAACTAACCAGACCCAATCACCCAGAATGGCTACACCGGAACTCATGCCGGAACACGAAACCGCTTGGCGGCACGTCTCTATCCGGTGGGTGGTTGCGAGCCACGACCGAAGTCTCCCACCAGTTTGTTGCTCATTTGGCACTACCCAGGGTACACGTGTAGGGGATCTAGAGTCAAAGCCTACGGACGCGAGCAACAATGTACCCCTAATATATTATCGTAGTTTGGAATTTACAATCGCTTCGGTTAAATATATGAATATTAATATTTAATATACCTATTATGTGTATTTGTCGTCATAGAAAAATACCTCATTCATGTTTTGTTACATGGATGGACTATCGATTTTAATCAAAATAAATCAGAATTTTTTCCTTACCAATTTTTTATGGTGATACAAACTACATACCTACCCATACGAAGAAAAATATTCTAAAATATAATATGTATATGAAATTAGTACGTCGTAGAATAAGCTTTATGCTCTACCAGTGTTGTAGATTATGAATTATGATCTCAATAATAAATAGACTTACCATTTTAGATATTGTTTCACGACCAAGGGTGGTTTTCCACCAATAATGTGCGAGGATGTATAGCGAGGAATGTGTTTGTAAGATGTGTTTTAGGCAGGAAAAAGTAAAGATTGATAAATAAACTTGAGAATTGAGATACTTTATTAGACGATATGCGTAGCACAAAGGGTAAAGGCGGAAGAGGAAAATTATATAATGACAGATAGGTATTTGACATACACATTTTTTATATAAGTAAACTCCTTTCACCAACAATAACCAATCGAAACGCTTCAAACTTCAAACTATGAACATTATTGGTGGAAATCACCCTAAGGTAAATGTAATGTTGCATTTGCACATTCAAAACATTAGTAATTGAGTGTCCACGGGAATTTATGTTCGGGAATCTCAAAGCGAAATTCGAATGCACTGTTTATACGCGTATCTTCGTTATTCGCATCGCTATTCTGTCGAATGTGTGAATGCACCATAACAACCATAACATTTTCAACTAAAATCAAGCCCTTTACACTACAGCGCGTGAAAAGTATCAGTATACAGGTATACAAACAAAACAAATATTTCTTGCTAAATCAGATAAATCACACAAATTAATTGCGTGTTTTCAACCTTACATAAGATATTTTTCTTAATTAGTATATTTTCGTACATTGTGCTTATAATGGTAATTAAGATAAGACATTGTGATTACGGGCGTATTGTTTTTATTGGATATTAATAAATTGATAATATCTAACAGGTATCAACCAAGTTGAACCTGTTAAAAGTGTTTTTTTTACATAAAAATATCGTCATACACTATTGTAGATACGTGTTCACACTCGTATACGCAATGGATGGGAATGGCTCGTTACGTCGCCAGTAACTAGGGTAAACACACGTCCGCTCACGCCTGATGCTGCTGCGTGACTGTGCTCCCCACTACCCGCGAACCCGAGACATCCGGGGATATAGTACCTATACTTTACTCAAACACTACATCCCTTCCTTATTCTATTTTTTTTCTTTTATTAAAATATAATCGTTTACAACATACTTTATAGACATACATTATAGAAAGCTATCAGACTGATTTAGTTCGGTATTTCATAAGCGGTATTCTTCGCTTTCATTTACATCACCGTTGTCTCCACCTGTATCCTAAGCTTTCTGGACCCCTTCCATTCCATTCTCCCTCTGTTCTTATTAAGTTACATTACTTCTATGCTTTTGGCTAGTATCCACGTTTCTGACAAGTACGTATCCACCTTCTAATCGTTCTACACTGTTTCGAGTTGGTTTAAAGTTTGCTGTCAGTTTGTTACGCTTTTCCATCTTCTTTACATATTATACTTTATCACTTGTTATTGACCTTAAAATCTCCTCTTTCTATCTGTATGTTATTTTCTATTGTTTTTTAACCCCTTTTTCTAACATCGGAATTGTCAAATTCTTGTTCGTTATACAACCGAGAGGAAATTTTATCTTTATTTTCTGTCTTCCAGAGAATGCCCTTGTTTTCCAAAAGAATTTCATTTCATCGTTTGTTCTTCGGAGCTTGTTTGTATATTCAACTTTCCAGCTTGGTTCCGCAGTTTTCCTACAACTTCTCGAATATCTCTCCTTCTTCCTGTTTTATTTGTTGAAACATATACCTTTCGATAAATAAAAACACAAACTCAACATTTACTCATTCAATAAGACCTCTTCTAGAAGCTCCTTTGAACCGTCGCAACATAATTTCACGCTTTACCACCAATTCGGAAAGCATCATTCATGAATGGAACCGGCAAGAACCCTTTAGCTATTCCTCTAACATCATGACAATATTACATTTAATTTAACATATAACATAATGATGATGCCAAAGAACCGTCCCGTGGATCCCACGCGACAAGCCTCCATGGCTTTTTATTCTCCATAATACATATTATATTCCTTAATGCTGCAATAGGCTCACTGAACTAATACGTTTTATATTTAAGTTTTAAAATTACCAATACTAAACTCTTTAATTCTATCAGGAGTTTTATTGTAAAAGAGTACAATATCTTGACCCATTAGAGAGCCGGAAAATAGCATGTCAATTTTATTTTGTTCTTTATGTGATAACAATGTCTATCTCCTTCTCTTGCGTATTATTGCAGTATTATTGCGTACATTTAAAACGTTATAAAAATTTAATTATATACTGTGAAGTTACTGTAAGGATGCCAGTATCTCTTAGTGAGTCCCGAGCACGCAATTTATATAAATGCGTATGGGCCATTTGTGCAATATAAGAACAGTTTCAATATCTGCTGCCAAGCCCCATAGTAACCATATGTCATGAAAGTAGTTAATAATCCAATCTAGTCGTATCTTTATACGTGAAATGATGCCTCATGTTCCGAACTGTACGCAGCTGAGCTGGTTCTAGCAGCGGCAGTGCTAACATAGACTCCCCACTGTAGCTTCTCGTCTTATTTTCCTATAGCTGTGGCAAATAACTACACCGACTCCTTCAGAATCAGTTACATATATTTCAGGTAGACTGTAAATAGTCTCCTGTAACTCAGATCCACCTAACAATAACAAAGTGGCCCTATTTTTTTTCGGCGCCTTTCGCGCGTCTAAGAAAATCCAAGAACACCTTTTCCATCTTTTCCCACAAAAAGCAAGTGTTGCATTGTCATCTTCTAGGTCGAGTATACCAGGAGGGAAAGTAAGTTAGTCATTCTTTAGTCCAATAGGGACAACCTAAAATCAGGTTTGATTTTATGTGATAACACCGGTACGTATTTATTTATTTATTTATTATTTATATAAGACACAGTTACAGGATATAATCCACAAACATTTAAATCAACTTACTAAATTAATCAGTATTAAGATTACAACCCAATTAAAACTGCACACAACATTTAAATCATTACCATAACATAAAAAAGTGAATACAGTAACTATATACCATCATTAATTATTAAGTCAAATGTTTTATCAATATATCACACAAAAAGTACTCATTAAAATTACAAGAAATGTTGTGTGGTTTTATGAAACCACGGTAAAAGTGAAACTTGCTTTATACCTACTCGGTAGCCGACCGTCACGCGGCATGCGCTACACAGACCAAAAAGTTTGAGACGATGTAATAAAAGTTTCACTTTAAAAATGGTCTGTATGCTTTACATTAATATAATGAAGGCTCATACTGCCTACTGCTAACAAACAACATACAATATACGTATAGTTTACATTTTAAAATGAGGCCTATACAGCTATCGCAAATTCAAGACGAACGGCCCGTCCTGCTCAGACTACTTTTACATAAGGTTTGGAGGGCCCGTACAGCCTACATAACCAATTACGCAGGATTTACAATTTATGAAGGCTCATACAGTCTATATAAACAATTACGTACAATTTACTATTCATGAAGGCTCATATAGCCTATATAACAAATAACGCACGATTTACAATTTATGAAGGCTCGTACAGCCTATGTCACCAATCACGCACGATTTACATTTAATGAAGGCTCGTACAGCCTATACAACCAATCACGCACGATTTACATTTAATGAAGGCTCGTACTGCCTATCACGCACGATTTACATTTTTAATGAAGGCTCGTACTGCCTATAAATCAATCACGCACGATTTACATTTTTAATGAAGGCTCGTACTGCCTATAAACCAATCACGCACGATTTACATTTAATGAAGGCTCGTACTGCCTATACAACCAATCACGCACGATTTACATTTTTAATGAAGGCTCGTACTGCCTATAAACCAATCACGCACGATTTACATTTAATGAAGGCTCGTACTGCCTATAAAACCAATCACGCACGATTTACATTTAATGAAGGCTCGTACTGCCTATACAACCAATCACGCACGATTTACATTTAATGAAGGCTCGTACTGCCTATACAACCAATCACGCACGATTTACATTTAATGAAGGCTCGTACTGCCTATACAACCAATCACGCACGATTTACATTTAATGAAGGCTCGTACTGCCTATACAACCAATCACGCACGATTTACATTTAATGAAGGCTCGTACTGCCTATACAACCAATCACGCACGATTTACATTTTTAATGAAGGCTCGTACTGCCTATAAACCAATCACGCACGATTTACATTTAATGAAGGCTCGTACAGCCTATATATCTTGCATAAACCAATAATTTTATTCATTATTTTTATTTTAAACTAGCTTCCGCCCACGACCCCGTACGTGCATAACCGCCTTTCCCCGCTCCCGCAAGACTTTCGGGAAATCCTTTCTCAGCGGACGCCTACGTCCTAACATCCACCTGCATGCCAAATTTCAGCCTGATACGTCCAGTGGTTTGGGCTGCGCGCCGATAGATCACTTGACAGACACACAGTCACCCTTGAGCCTTGTATATATAGATTTGATTTGCACCCAGTGTGCAGTCTCGTCTAACTTGAAGATGAATAGGTTACATTTCAGTTTATAGTCGCAAAATATATATATATTTTTTTTTTATTTGATAGTCAGTTCTCTGTGTATCTGTTAACTCCAATCGATTCTTACATAATATGGCGGCATCTATTGACTGGATTGAGTAAGTATTCAATAGATGGCGCTATTTAATAATTAGAAGACTACGCGTTTGATCGTTCATATTCATAATTAAGACAACTTCTGTCGGGTCAGCCAGTATGTATATATTGATCGAATATAAAATTAATATTTACAATTGCATACTTAATATTAAGCGAAATACGTAGATCAAGCGTAGATCAATTATAAAGTTATATCTTTCTTTTGGATACTACTTACATAATTTTATTTCATTTAGTCGGTACACAATTCGCTATAAGATACTACAGTACAGTTAATAGATTTTGTATCCAGTAAGTATAAGTTGTAGTACCTACATAAAACTTCCGACTTAATACTCTAAATAGTTTTATGGCCATACAAATGTGTACAGCGGGTACTGTGCAGTGTGCACGCGTAAAGAGTGTAATAATAATACATAATAAAAATACTTTATTGTACACACAGATGAAGTTGACAGAAAGACAATAAATAACAGCAAAAGAGGTTAAGGTACAGTAGGCGGATATTATATGAATTAAGTATATTTGAACAACTTATACGTAGAAGAGGAATAAGTTATGTCTTCATTTACTTTTTACGACAACATATTATAATATAAACAAATATAAATTATGTCTATCATACAGTGTCATAATATACGTAATATTTATTAGAAAATTATTGCATCCGTACAGTCACGTGGTCTCCTATGAGCAGCCATACCCTTCAATTAATGGTTGCTGCTTTGCGGTAATCCTTTTTGCCGCTATTGCTATTTCTTCTTTTTAATTTTATTTGATTATTAAGAATTGCATTTTTTTCTTTATGGTGGCACATAAAGTCTTCTATTTCGAAACAAAATGATCATGTCATATTTATTAATTGTTCTGATACCGACTATATTATAAAATATAATTATTATTTATAATAAGTAGTTAAGGTAACGGCACCAGTCGTGGACAAGCATCCAGTAATGGACAAAATAAATATTAAATTTAAATATTAAGACCAAAATTAACGTTATATAATTTGGCAATACTTATAATAAAAGTTTGGTTCATAAGCTATCAAAATACGACATTTCATCTTATTCGGCCAAAATGTTTGAAAATGGCAGAACGTTATGTTTAGTTGCTGCGACTCGTTTCGAAGAAATCCGTTTTTACTAAGAAAATCCTTAAGAAAGTGAGGACACAATTTTGGTTATAAGAATTTTTGTATAAATGTCAGCAAAATTTGATATTACTTTTATTTATAGTAGTTAAGTGTACGAAATATTACACGATTTAGTATCATGATAGGTTATGTTGTTTAAATAAAATTCATCAGTGTCCATAACTGGATTTAATTCTATGGATATATCCATTTATGGACATATGTCGAAAATAAACTTTTTTTAAAGGTATTAATTACATGCGCTTTTCTGTATTAACTTTTCTTTCTGATTAATAATATACCTATCAGGACCATTTCAAACAAAGGGTTCCAATATTGTACAACAATTGTCCATGACTGGATTTGCTTTGGTTCCTATAATGGACATTGATATTTTTTGTTAAAATTACACTAATGGGTCCAACAACATAATATCTATCTAAACATGAAGAATATATTTTAGAACAATGGGTCATTATGTGCTGTGCGACTCGTTCTCGGCTTCATTCTCTATCACTGCGTGGAGAAGTCGCATACTTATGCGTATTGTAACGCATCTATCATAGAGAGTTCTCTGATGAACTGTTTGATCGTTGTCTGCTGCTAAATTCCACCACCATATAGCACACACGCTTAAATTTCATCCACACCATCTTGACAACAGTTTAAAAAAAGCTTTTTGCCTCGTGCTACAATTTGGAATACATATCGATGGACCGATCAGATTAAGGCTGCTGGCGGATTCAGATTGGCGATTCACTTCACGAGTGTAGCGGAATGCCAGGAAACAGAGAGATATGGCGGAACATCGTGACGCGGGTAACATCTACCCCCCTAGAGTGATATGACGAAGAAGAAGAAGTCCCAAAATGGATGGAATGGCAGTACTTTTTTTAAGTTATATTTTTCATCCCTGACTTATTGAGAAAAAAAAACCATATTGGTGTTTCTTAACGGACATAACTCGTATTTAACGATGCATTTGTCCAATTTTTGCCTAGAAAATGGAAATTAAGACTGTTTTAAATATTATAAGTATGCAAAATAATTAATAAGTACTATTTTTTATAAATACATCCCCGATTTATTGTATTCCAATCATCATTTTCAAGATTCTATTGATAACTATAAGTCTTCTCCAAGTGTAAATAATAGGAGAAACGACATCAGGTACCGTCCATAAATGGGTGTTCATAACTGGATGTTGTCCAAAACTGGGTGTCCATCATTAGATTTTTCACTGTCCAACACTGGTGCAAAAAAGTGGTTTTTTAATTTATAAATAACTTCATTATTTATGCATTGTAATCTTTTTTCTAACATTGGTTACGTTAAACTAACATAGAACTAAAGTTATAACTAAACAATATCCAATAAAGTTAAAAAACCTACGAGAAATTTGCAAAAAACTTCAATTTTTTCCTTAATCTGTACAAGACTGGTGCCGTTACGTTACAGCCCTATAAATGTACATATTATTTACTATTATAAAACAGAGCTCTGCAATTACATAATTAAATCATAATATTTAATACAATCTACAAAATTTATGATACAAAATCATTGGCCGCTTTGTTTGGCTTATTTAACCTCATGTGGGTAACTACATAATATAATAACTTTGGCAGACAGTGCACGTACTTAGCACCGCGTAGCTTTAGTGTCACGCTCTGCTCATATCATACCGATTGACTAGTGCCTCGCTAAGCAAAGCCCTATACACCAAAGCGTAGCCTAAAAACTCGCAAACCATTAACTTAAGAACTATTGCATTACCACCGATCCCTGATAAGTATGCAAATACTGAACCAAATCTGCCCGTTCAAAATGGGTTAAAATCTAGTCTGAAGGACTAACTTAATACAAGTAGGTGAAGCTATTAAGATCATGTTATAAAGAGAAATCATTTAGCAGAATATCATTGTTTGTGTCATGAGTATATAAGTAAGAATTATCATAATACAATAATTTTGTACACGCTAGGTTTTTTCCTAACTAATAATATCCGTTTTACAATAATTATGTACTCAAATACATTAAAAGCAAATATTTCATCTGACGCTAATATAAATTTTATGAAAATTATAACGTTAGACGTCAAGCGTCTGAGTAGGTACACCCAGCGCTGGCGCTTCACGCTTGGTAATCTGTTTAGCAGTATACAGTAGTTACTGCGCATTACAACCATATAAAATATACTGGTACAACACGTTTGACATAATATTAGCGCGGCGTCAGGTTAGTGTTACGTTTAGTTTAGTGCCTTGACGTCGCGTACGTAAGTAGGTAAGCATCCTATGTGTCAAACTCAAAGCCTAAATCATGATTATCGCTTACAACTTGAACAAAAGGAAAACGTAACGTAATAACATTAGTAATCTACCTCCCTTTTTTTTATAAATTCTAAGAATAATTATTTAAAATTATAGGTCTGACCTTTATCCTCGTCGCCAAATGTAGATACGTGTTCACACTCGTATACGCAATGGATGGGAATGGCTCGTTACGTCGCCAGTAACTAGGGTAAACACACGTCCGCTCACGCCTGATGCTGCTGCGTGACTGTGCTCCCCACTACCCGCGAACCCGAGACATCCGGGGATATAGTACCTATACTTTACTCAAACACTACAACTATCATTGGGGTAATTACTAATTCAGGCGACAGGGTAAAAACTTAAATGATAACTTTATGTAACTAATAGTGATTGATTAAGAAAATTTTATGTATGCTAATATTATCAAACCTAAGTATATAATATCTTCATGCCATTTTTTCATGACTAGCTGCGCTTTGCGGTTTCACCCGCGTGGCTCCGCTCCTGTCGGTCACATAGCCTATAGGCTATCTCAATAAATGGGCTAACACAGAAATAATTTTTCAAATCGGACCAGTAGTTTCTGAGATTAGTGCGTTCAAACAAACAAACTCTTCAGCTTTATAATATTCAGTATAGATACTTGCAAAAGCGATGCTCTAAATTGGTATTTACAATTTTCCCAAATTAGCCCACATCCGACATTCCCTCAGTGCACTAACTACCTACTCTACACGTAAGCCATTGAAAATAAATCAGATCATAATAAAACGGCAGAATTTTGTTATTAGCTGCAGCATAATACAGCATATGTTTTTTAAACGAGATGTCCAAAATTTTTGTTGCTTTTGAGTGATTTCATTGATTGATAAGCAATATTAACTTGGTTTAAGGGAATCCTCTGTACCTTTTTCTTTTTAAATATATCATCCATAGGTACCTAAAACTTTCTCACACTAAAGTACTTTTAAATCTATTAAAATTTTATTTAAAAGTGCACACGTAAAATCATCCAAAAGCTGGTTTTATGAATAATGCAGTAACTTACATTGACCCCATATTTGCGGTAGGTCGCGGGTCCGAACCAGCTGAGCGTGCAAAAATTGTTCACAATTTGTTAAGTATTTGCAAACAGCTTTTTGCAGTATTACACACTAATTTATAAATGTGTTATCTTTAAACCTTGTAAATTAATGCGTAATTTATAAGAAATATTGGACTACAAAGAAAATAACGTGCCTACCTATATATTATGATGATTGATTATTATTATTTCACAAAGAATGCAGCCGCTTACTCTGGTCTTATCTTGCAAAAGTACAGTATTTAATTCCAAGTTCATTATATTGTACATAGGTATATTGATATTTTAGTGACGTTATGAATATTCCTAGCAACTGAATGTTTTGCGTATATTTCAGGACAAATTTCACACACGGCACGATTACGAACGAAAATACTTATATGTATAGATAATTAACACCCAGACACAGAGCAAACATCTATGTTCATCACACAAATATTTGTCCCGGGTGGGAATCGAACCCACGACCTCTGGCTTGGAAGGCAGGGCCACTACCAACCAACCAAGCCGATACCGAATGAACTTCAAAACTCAAACATTTATTTATTCAATTAGACTTCTTCTAGAAGCACTTTTGAATCGTCATTACATATTTTTAGCATTTACCATATTATTATATTACATATAATTTAAGAACTTATAGATCGCAATAGTTTATAAAATACCTGGTAATGGATGATGCCAATTTGTAGGTACATACATATATGAATTCGTTCAGTAGATATACCTACAACTATTATTCAGAGACAGGCGAAAATTTGGGTATCGATTAAACAATTAAATTTTCTTGAATATCTTGAACGAATAAAATCAACAAGTACTTACAGTTTTTATTTCAATATTTATTTATGTATTTATTTTTATTTTATTTATTGGAAACACATACAAATCAAATTAACATAACCTTTGAATTTTCATTGGACATACAAAGTATCGTAAGTAAATATCATACGTGTAAGTCGTTCCTGTAAGATTTATTTAATAACTACGCAGGTAGACTAACTACATACACAAAGATATAGATTATAGTTAATAATTCGTTTTTAATATGTATGAAAATGACAATAAATATTAGAAATAACTTAAATCACTATCAGCTGCAGGGCTGCCACCATTCAATTATAAAATTAATATAGTAAAACAATAAAAATTAAAAAAAATATATTCGTGAGGAACGTATTCGAATTTTGCCAGGGTAGCAACCGTAACTTCCGCTCGCCAGCCCTTAAAATCAGATGAACTCGGCATGTCTAAGTTCACACGAGCGAGCAATGACCGGGGGCAGAACCGGTCCTCCGTCTGGCACAACCCTCACTTACCTCTTATCACCATTGATTGAGCTATTCATTATTATCGTACACCTGATTTTTATACCGCGCGCTTATGTTAACCAGTCAGTATGCGACCAACCGCCGCGGCGTGAACACGTGGTGATAAATAACAGAAATGTAACTTTACTGTGTTAGATGCATGGGGTAAAACGGTGTATATATTTTGTAAATATTTTTTTAAGTGATCTATATTATAGTGTGTGTAAAATCCTGTGATATTAGTTGTAAGATCCCACGAACGCTGCAAGTGAGTATTTTTTTTTTATTTTTTTACGTAGATTATAATTATAACTTCAATTATTATTTTTTTTAGATTTTTTGTGCATTTCCGTCTTAATTTGTAGTTGTTTATACATATTTTTTAAAATAACCTTATTATAAGAAATTTTAACTTACCTGAATTTGTTAGCGGAATTCTGTCAGACACAATTAGGTACATGTGTTTATGAATGGCCCAGGTAACAAGTACATACAATGCTGTAAATACAATAGATCGGCTAACAATGGCATCATTCAAGTTTTGAATATGCTAAAAAAACATCTAATGCGAGAGGCCTTTCGTCTTTTATGAATGCTGCGTATTTTTTTTTTTCCTTAATTATAAATTTAATTCTGAAAGTTTAGTCATAGGTAATTAAGAAATAAAGGAAGGGCTTATAAATTACTAAGAATTATTTTAAACTTTTAACTTTTACTATTGTGTATTGCAAAATAATATCTAATGAAACTTCGCACGTTACCATTTTATATATATGATTTCTTATCACAGCAATTTTAAATAATTTAAGAAAAAACTAAATTATCTTAGAACTAATACAATTATGTAAGCTATGCAATTTTTCTCATAAAGCATTAATAATTTTATTTTTATAATTACATCGAACAATGCAATTGCAAAGAAAAGAATTAAAAAACGATAAAATTATATAATTAATAGATCCAAATTAAACACACATATGGCATTATATTACCTATTATCTTCATAAATGTAAAATAAATTAATCGATAATGCGATAATATTAAATAAATATTATTTATGGTGTCTTCAATTTCGTAATTTAATCAAATAATTTAATCCAGCTATCAGTTTAATTCTCTAAAGTAATAAAAATTCATAAGAATACATTACCTATATTTTTATACTTTAGATTTTAGATAATATTATGTAGCTATTATATTATTTATCTATGGTAGTAGTAGGTATAATTGACGTGTGGCTTATTTAATCTTATAAGTACATAACTGCGCAACGGATTTTGAAACGATTACCGCCGTCGTGTATCATAAGGTATGTAATATGTATTATAAAAAATAAAATATATTTAAAAAAAAACGTTAAAATTTGTAATAAAAAATTTGCGGAATAGCTAGCCCGGTAAACTCTTTTGCAAGTAAAAAAATATTATTTTAAGCGGACACAAATACACAAACCAAATATTATAAAAACCCGATCAGCCATTCTTCAGTTATAAGTTGTGTTATAAGACGACTTCATTTTAGTAACTTTAAATATTTATCTATAGATACATTTATTCAAATATTTAATAGATTAATTATATTATATTAATGAATAAATAAATCATGTGTGTTTTATTCATGACTATTTACGTATTACATGTACATAGTAATTTTAATTTTAATTTTTGTAATAAGGTTATGGATATTTTAAAATATGTTTGTATGGCGCGTAAAGGAATCAGGGTTGCCAGTTAATAAGATGACATTAAAAAAATGGTACTTAACTAAGTTAACAAGTGGAATAAGTTTTCTTTAACTTAAGTATGTTATTGTTATAAATTTTTAAACATAATATAAAACAAAAGTTTTTGATGTATCAATTTTAATACAATAGAATCTGATCGATGTGCATTTTGTTTAATAAATAAATTATTTAAATAAACATTTGCATAAATGTTTTGTCGTAGTGATAGTTTTAGCGCGCTCTTTTTTTTCTAAAAATCTACTAAATAAAAAATATTATAGAACTTATTGACAAAAAAAATTAAATACGTGCACATTACAACGCCCTTAGCTGTTATGGGTGTTTTAAAAAAATTGCTATAATTAATATGAACACTTACTACAATAAATACCACAAAAAATATTGCTGCAAAATATATTCCTTTTAACTTATAATCATTCAGTTCATCAGTCCTGAAATAATAATCTGTAATTATTAGATAATTAATAATGAATAATGAGTTCGATAATGATTTTATTGATTTTATTGATTTTGTATAATTGCAAAAAGCCGATGTACAATTGGTTATATTTCGTTTTATCATTGTTAATATGTGTGATATGGGTTTTAAATAGCTGTATATCTTTGCAATGATCTTGATTTATCAAGGCTTCAAATTTATATAATATTATAAATGCGAAAGTTTGTGAGGATGTATGTATACATGTATGTTTGTTACTCTTTCACGCAAATACTACTGAACCAATTATAATGAAATTTAGCAGACATATAGAGGGTAACTTGGATTAACTCATAGTATAGGTTTTATCCCGGAAACCCCACGGGAACGGGAACTATCCAGGATTTTCTTTGATATATTTGATGGTATTGAAAGCGCCTTAACCATTCTATCAATTACATGATACGGCTTGTTCATTGTGATATCAATGCAATGTTGTATTTTGAATATTGCTACTTTTAATCTAGTAACAAAATTTTGAGGAATCTCTTTATAATCGCTTCCTTATAAACTAGATTAGAACCTAGGGCTTTATCTCAAAAACGAAGACGAAGTTGAAGGAGAGGGACTAATGAAAAAAAATGTTGTGTGGTTTTATGGAACCACGGTAAAAGTGAAACTGTTCGAACGGTTCCGAACACTGCTTTGTGTAGCGCATGTCGCGTGTCGGTCGGCTGCCGAGTAGGTATACCTACTCGGCAGCCGCGATACACGCGACATGCGCTACACAGACCAAAAAGTTTGAGACGATGTAATAAAAGTTTCACTTTAAAATATGGAAAAAATGTACACAAATTTTATTAATATAAATTATTATTAGTATAATGATTTATTTATTTGTACCTGTTGTATTTTTTACTTTCATTGTCTGTCGCAATTTTACCGGTATTTTGACGTATACAATAGATGTATGAAAACAGTTTTTTTTATTCGTCACACGTAGTTTTAGCTTCCGCCTAATTAGTCAGGCAAGATGGCCGATAGTTTTGACTGTGAAACAAAGAGCTCATTTGTATTGGTGTAACGTATTAAATAACTAGATCAATAGTGATTCAGTTTTCGTTTGTAGTAAGTATGTATTGTGTGACGTCCGCTTAAATTATGTTTTGTAGTAAATTTATTCAATCTTTAGAAATAATATTTGGTCTGTTTTTAATGTGGATTTAACATTGATGTTTTTATATTTAAAGCACTTGTATAGGTATTTAAAATAAAACCGGCCAAGTGCGAGTCGGGCTCGCGCACAAAGGGTTCCGTAGCAGCAAATATAATAAATTACAGTTAAATCAACCTATCTCAAAAACTATAAGAGATACTTTGATCAAACCAAAAATCGTTGAAAGAGTTAATTAGCATGCATCACCTCTATTTTTTTTAGAATTTTATACCCCGTAGTTATAAAAATAGAGGGGGGGGGACATACTTTTTACGACTTTGAGAGCTGATATCTCAAAAACCGTTCACTTTAAGAAAAATGTTTTTTAGAAAACTTTATATCATTTTAAAAGACCTTTCCATTGATACCCCACACGGGTATGTACATCGAAAAAAAAAATTTCATCCCTCAGTTACATGTATGGGGGGCCCCACCCCCAATTCTTTTTTTTACTATTTAGTGTCATATTTTTGTAGCGGTTCATACAACACATATTCCCATCAAATTTCATCACTGTAGTACTTATAGTTTCCGAGTAAATCGGCTGTGACAGACGGACAGACGGACAGACGGACAGACGGACATGACGAAACTATAAGGGTTCCGTTTTTGCCATTTTGGCTACGGAACCCTAAAAATGATATTTTGTACGTAGCAACAAAAAATAGTTCTTAATTTATTCACTCAACTAATGAACACCCTAGCAAATTACTTAGATAAGGCCATGTAAATTCGACTCCCTATTACATAAACTTAAAGTACAGACGTTCAGAGATGACATTTGCGTTTAAAAAGCTAAACCAACGAGATACAGACGTATTCAATTACCTGCGAAACACGAGCCCGACGCTTATCACTGCGCCGCCGGCGGTAGTTGCTATGCAATTATATGCTACTAGCCGTGCACCGCGACTCCGACCATGTTTAATGTAATGTAAATATGTAATTTTCTTAAGGTATTTTTAGCGACATTTTTTTTTTTGGTATGTTAAAATATTTTTTAATAAAACTTTTTTCTGGTAGCCCTATAAGAGTTAAACGGCTAGGCATATTCCCGTATATTTTAACAATTATCAAATATTACCACCGGGTAGAGTCAGTCTAACAGTAGAAATTCCTATTTATAGATTTTATCTATCAGTGCAAGTCCTTTCAAAATTATTACAGTCGTTCCGGTAATTATCAACAACAAATATGACAAAAATGTATTGTGCCTACATTAATATCACGCATGGATTAAAGTTATCATTTAATCACTATCAGTTCATTTGTATGGATTATTGTTATTTGTATATTTGACGCACGTGTTCACTGTTCTGGAAGGCTTACCCCCTGTGGGGTATGGGGCAGACGTATTTAGAATTACCCCCATTGATATCTCCCTACAGTATTTTCTCAGACAAATCATCGGATTCGAACTTAGGAAATCTTGATCATGAGTTTTAATTGTTTTAAAGTATTAACCACTTTGCTAAGCGAACAGCTGTATTTAGAATACGTTCTATATAATATACTAGATTTCCGCCCGTGGCTTTGCCCGCGTTTTCCAAGAAAAATCCGCATAGTTCCCGTTCCTTTGCGATTTCCGAGATAGAATGTAGCCTTTGTCTTATTCTGGGTCTTCAGCTATATATACCAAATTTAATTGTAATTGTATCAGTATAGTATTTACGTGAAAGAGTAACAAACATCCATCCTCACAAACAAGCATTTATAACATAAGTAGGGTAGTAGGATTATTCAATATGTCTTCGTCTATTTGATTTTTTGTATTAAAAACAATGAATGGAATTTAACATAGATAGGTACGCAGTATAATGAACATTTTGTAAACAAATTATGAGTAATGATTATAGGATTTATGTAATTAGATATTATTTTATCCAAGTACAAGGTGTTTAATAATTTTTATTAGTCGTAGATACTAGATAGTATGGAAACTACGTTTCAATCTATATATATATATAAAACTCAAAGGTGACTGATATAGTGATCTATCAACGCACAGCCCAAACCACTGGACGTATCGGGCTGAAATTTGGCATGCAGGTAGATGTTAGGACGTAGGCATCCGCTAAGAAAGGATTTCCCGAAATTCTTGCGGGAACGGGGAAAAACGGGGATGCACGTACAAAGTCGTGGGCGGAAGCTAGTATCAAATAAGTTTCTTATTGATTCTCTATAAAAGTTTTTACAAAAGGGCGTTAAGGAAAGTAATTAAAATCAATTAATTGGTTGCACAGATAATCTATACATTTTATCGACGGTTCAATGCAGTGTATAATTCGCCTGTATATAAATTATCGAAATTCGATTATTAAAGATTATGAAAATATTTGAATTGTATGATAATTATTTTATTATGAGGAACTGACTAATCGCATTTCTATGTATATTTTTATCTTAATTTTTTAATTTAATACTACGCTTCGTCTCTTTGATCGTACCCTTCAGTGTCGGCTGGTAGAGATCGCCTCGGAAGATAAGGCTACTATTTTGTGAATCGTCAAATTGTGTACCTAAATCGCATGAAAAGCCGCTCATCAGTTTGGAGCTTGTTACAGTTACAGATTGAGAATTTTTTTCATAATTATACATATAATTGTGCTCAATTTTAGACATTCAAGGGTTTTGAACTCAACATTAACTTTCTTCATGGCAAATTTTATCAAAATTGCATCAGGGATTAAGGCCGCATCAGACAGACAATAATTGTCAGATAAATTAACTTGCACAAGAAAAATAAGATGGATTATATTCTTTTTACGTGTAGAAATAAACAACAAACTACAAAATCAAGACAAAGGTATAATTCCACGCTTTTAAGATATGACTTCGATTACATTGATAACTCTTTGTTAATACTGGACTGATAGTGATAAAAATGGTGCAACCTTTGATAGTTACAATGGTATTTATTGTGGTTTATTTGTTTGTTTGTATGGTGTAATAATAGGGTGGAATGCATACAACTGCTCGATTGATTTCAAAAGGACTTTCTTTGAATTTCATTTGAATTATTTCAGCCGTTTCAAGTTATATGTGATAGGACAGGATAGACATTGTTTTTTAGTATCAAAAAGAGAAGGGGCTATATGAGTAGAGAATTTTTATGAATAATATTTATTATTTTTTTCATTTAATTATTGTTTAATTTGAAATTTTATGAGAGAGTCAGGTGGTGAGTATTATCATTTAAAATCTTGTATTTACTGATAACGATATGCGATAGATAGATTCAAGTAGAAGTTGTTTACAATTAAATTTGAGTTGACTGTAACTTCAAGTTGTACACAAACTTCGTATGTACATATTAATTTATCTACTGCTTTCTATCTATATTACTTTTCGCTGACCAACACCTATTCCGGGTCACTGAACCTGAGACTTAGCTAAAGAGCATAGACCTTGTCGGACACCAAAAATGAATTAAATATTGAAGGAAAAAACCAGGATAGGTTTTTATATATGAAATGAATATGAATCTATCGTTTTATGTGAAACTTAGGCGCGTCGAGAGTAAAGTTTCAAAGTCACGTCATACTACTTGAACAGATTCAAGCTGAAGGAGAATCCGTCGTGTCTATGTCAGCCCGGAGTAGAGGAGACGGTTCCTCACCTGTTACTCGAGTGCCCAATTTTTGCAAGCAATAGATATGCTATTGAGCAAAAATTGGGCATGGCGATGACGGGTGAGAATCTACCTTCCGCCCTGGGGGACAAGTTTAGGGATACTTTCTTTAAATATTGTAAATATATTGTAGAAGTAGTCAATAAGCGAAACAATGGCGTGTGATGTGATTCTGTGATATTAGTATTAGGATAGTTTCAATTCATTCAAAAAAAAAAGTCACGTCATGGTAATACCGTCACGCCATGAAGTAAGGCGACGATTTTGGTGCCTATGAATGTTGCCAAGGAATTTTCACTTCTGACACGTGTGCTCGGCACACACGCTCTTTCCTTGACAAACTTTCTGTTCTGGACATGTCGTTTTCCTCACGATATTTTTCTTCACAAATTGCAGCAGTATGAATAGTGCTGATAAGTTTCTACACACTCGTCTTATCTCAAACCCTCGACCTATATGAAGTTCATACATTTATAACCATTGCTAAAAGTATTGCAATAATCAAGACTAATTACTAGGAAAGTATGGAAGAAAAAACAAAGATTCTTCTGTTTTTACTATATATGGATATTGGTCATCCTCAACATCAGTCAGTCATTCAGTCTGGAATCTAAGGCCATATTGGCTTGTAAACTCATAAATTTCATTGACAGGCTACAATTTCCTTGAAACAAGGAAAATCCGGGAAAATCACTTATTTTAAAACTAATCATAGATATAAATAATTTGGAAAATCCAAAAGTGCACGCCTCATAATTTTTTTTTAATAAATATTTATTAATTATTATTTTTGTTTATTTAATAACAATTAAACCACATCGAATCAGACCCTGAAAAATGAAAGGGTTCTATTCCTGAGCATACTCAAGCGTAAGAGAAAAAAAGACTCGATTAGTAAAGTATTTCGGTCGCTATCGTGTTAACAAGAAAAAGGATCCGCACATACAGACACACGGACGTCCAAGACAGAACTTTTTTAAACTGTTTTTTAACTAGTTTAAATAACAAAAATGACATCAAAAATATCATGAACGTTAAAAATAGTGTTTTTCTTAATATGTGTGTGTATGTATTATCTTACAAGTGCAATGTATGATACATAAAGACATTTTAAGTTTGAAAAATCAGATGTTTTGCGCGAAGTGACAGTAGTACCCACCTCAACGCTTCGCTTATGAGGCGTGCAATAGTATCGTACCATGATCGTACCTATTTATTTACGGTGAATTTTCTAAAAAAAAAACAAATATAACGGTGTTAGAAGCTTTATTAATCCCTAAAGTCTAAAGTATGTAATAATCCAGGGATTATATTTATAATTAGGAGGTAAGATTTATTTAAAAAATTACGATTTTACTATTTATAACATTACTATCAACACTTTATTTTACATTAAATTAAATAATAATAGACATATCCTACTAATCCTACTATCCTACTATCCTACTATCCTACTATATATTATAAAGGCGAAAGTTTGTAAGGATGTATGGATGTATGGATGTTTGTTACTCTTTCACTTAAAAACTACTGAACCGATTACAATGAAATTTAGCACACATATAGAGGGTAACTTGGATTAACACATAGGATAGGTTTTATCCCGGAAATCCCACGGGAACGGGAACTATGCAGGTTTTCCTTTGAAACGCGGGCGAAGCCGCGGGCGGAAATCTAGTTATTACAAATGCGAAAGTTTGTGAGGATAGATGTATGGTGTTTATGTTTGTTACTGTATTACCGATTACAATGAAATTTAGAGGGTAACTTGGATAAACACATACGATATGCACTATGCGGCTGTGGCTTCTTTGTAAACGCGGGCGAAGCCGCAGGCGGAAAGCTAGTAATTTCAATTTCAATTAAATTCTTTTAGTATTTTCTACAGTTGCAGTAGAGCTAAAACTAAAATAATTTGAACTTATACGAGACAAGAATTTTAATCTGCAGATTGGAATAAACAAACAAACAATGCTATTATTATTCTATGTAAGTGTGTAGAATGTAGATAATATCAATCTTATAAATACATTGAGAAATAATAGAATGAGGAAATATTGCAATAAGCACGGATAATCTCATTTACTTATTAATGAAAGATCATTTCATTTATATTTTACACTAACTAATAATTAAATATCTAATGATTGTGTTTTTTCTTTTGTTATTTTTCGCTTTACCTGTAATGCTAAATGTTTATGTATAATTTTCGCTCCAAACCGCCAAATTTTCGCGATAGTAATAAAATCTGAAATGCGTCAGTGTTATCATTTTATTTAAACTCAGCTTAATCTGTTCAGCTGCAATTAAAGTTATTGAGACCACACAAATCGTTAATATTTTAAAATTGAAATTTTAAAGCCTTCAACACACCTTTATATAAAGTTTAAGTGAATAAATATTCAATTCGCCAGACTTTTCGAATAAACCAATTAAAGAACTGGTTTTAAAAGTATTCGTTTCGTAATAGTATAACCAAAAACGAACCTGTCTGTCTTTTAGTGCTTTAAATGTAAAAAACTAGCTTTTTATCTTTAACTATAGCTGTGCCTCTTTGACCCGCATTGTTCCGCTCCTATTGGTCTTAGCGTGATGATATAATGCCTATAGTCTTCCTCGTTAAATGGGCTATCTAACAATGAAAGAATTGTTGAAATCGGACCAGTAGTAGGTACCCGAGATTAGCGCGTTCAACAGCTTTGTAATATTAATGTAGACTAGAGACATTTATCATATTGTATGTAATATAATACCTAAAGTGTAACGGCTTTACAAATAAAAGGTAAACAATGGATAAATTACTACCATTTTCTACCATAGCTTTGTCCTGATCTTGCTCACATGAAACGTCAATCATAAAAACAAGACAGGTTATTGCAATAACTAATCCATTGCAAAGCGAATGGGTAACGTTTTATATGTTTAAAGATAGTTTTAATTAATTCAAAAAACATACTGTACTTAACTATAACTAAAGATTAACTAATTTAAACGGAAAAATATGTAAAATTATAAAATTTCCAGGTGAAAACAATGATAATCTATACATATAATAAATCTGTAGAAGGGTCAATTCTGTACATTGAAAATATTGAAAAAATAAATAGCAGGGGGTGTTACTGGATCGATACCAAACCCAAATATGTGATTAAAAAATTTTTTGTCTGTCTGTCTGTCTGTATGTGAAGGCATCACGTAAAAACTAACGGTTCGATTTCGATGAAACTTGGTATAATTATACCTTATTATCCTGGGCATAAAATAGGATACTTTTTATCCCGGAAAAATACGTAGAAAAAAATAAATCTTAATTTTTCCGCGCGGACGGAGTCGCGGGCGGAAGCTAGTCTATACATCTATACAAATATTATAAAGAGGAAAGGTTTGATTTTTTGTTTGTTTGTTTGTTTGTATGAATTGAATAGGCTCCGAAACTACTTGGCAGATTTGAAAAATTCTTTCATTGTTGGAAAGCTACATCATTTCTGAGTGACATAGGCTAGGTTTTTCCCGGAAATCCCACGGGAACGGGAACTAAGCGGGTTTTTTTTTTGAAAATGCGGGCGAAGCCGCAAGCGGAAAGATAGTAATTAATAATACTAAATTCCCAGTAAGATAATATATCTAACAACTATTATCTTGATTTAATAGTAATCAATATAAGTAATAATGTTATTTTGAACGTCAATAACTTTATTTTAGAGTGATAGTCATGCATATGCAAATCTTATTAGCTATCAAGTGATAAGGAATTTCATCCTTATCACTAACTTGTAACATGTGATAAGAGATAATACGGATAAATCACTACCCCCTTTTAATACGGCATTGGGTAAAGCAAGTCATTGTAACTAAATTATCTGTACTAGCCGTTGCCCGCAGCTTCACTTGTGTGGTCAAAATAAATTTTCATGGTACAATTTTCATCCCCTAATGTATCCCATTGGAGGTAGAATTTATCAAAATTCTTTCTTAGTGGATACCTATATCATTGTGACTATCTGACATGCCAAAATTATGTCCGATCGGTGCAGTAGTTTTCAACCTAATTTGAACAAATTATACTATTTTCCTGCGTAATTTTCCAAAGTAATTGTCATTTTATATGCATCTTCTACAAAATTTTGGAATAGCTTGAAAATTAATCCGTAAATTACTTGTAACAAATAACAAATTGAAAAGGCTATTGACCTCAAATACGACGCTTATTATAAAACCCATTTTGTACATGGAAAATAATTTACAAGTTTTAGATAAATGTATTTAAAAAACTATTAAAATCACATCTGGTTTTTACATAAATATATGTAACATAAGATAAATGGGGAATTTTTTTATTATTTATTAATTAATATTATTTTTGTGATGTCATAGCATTACTGAATTTAAACAATTTATAAGCTACTAGCTTCCCGCCCGCGGCTTCGCCCCCCGTTTTCAAAGAAAAACCCGCATAGTTCCCGTTCCCGTGGGATTTCCGGGATAAAACCTATCCTATGTATTAATACAAGTTATACTCTATATGTGTGCTAAATTTCATTGTAATCGGTTCAGTAGTATTTGCGTGAAAGAGTAACAAACACACACATACACATCCTCACAAACTTTCGCATTTATAATATTAGTAGGATAGTGGGATTAAATATTTAAAATATTTATAATCTGTAATGTTCACGTAAAAAAAAATACCCATACTCTATTCTCTTTAGCAGTTAGAAGTAATAATTTTCTGACTTATAGATCTAAGTTTGAATATAATTAAAATATGAATTAACCTCGTTTATTGAAACGATCGTCATTTAATTCGTTTTATAATTAGAATGATTAATCTGTGTTAATACACCAGTAATTGCTTAGCCAATTTTAGATAGTATTTTTATTTTTCGAATTACATCAATTTATACAGTACTAGTGGTCCGCCCCGGCTTCGCCCGTGGTACATATTTCGCAATAAAAGGTAGCCTATGTCCTTTCTCGGGTATCAAAATATCTCCATACCAAATTTCATGCAAATTGGTTCAGTAGTTTAGGCGTGATTGAGTAACAGACAGACAGACAGAGTTACTTTCGCATTTATAATATTAGTAAGGATTAAATCAAGAATATAATATTAAATGCAAAGCAAAGATTATTTACCTTATTTAAATATTTTTAATATAATATATTTATTTTAAACAGACATAAGGACGGAGTTTATACATATTTATTTATCTTTGTCACTTCTAAAATAAATAACGTACATAACGTAATATTATAAAAACTTTAACGAAATATTCATTCTCAATATTTTTCGATAATTTCTACTTGTAATGGGACTCAAACCCCCTATAGTCTTTACCTAGAGTAAGTAACCACTCCGCTATTGGGAGTATGCTTTTCATAAATACCGTGAACTTCTGTAAAGGTATGTTTGAACGAATGCTTACAAAACATACGAGCAAACAGTCATAGTTTATAGTTCATTTATTAAACAAAGGTTTAACTCAAGATAACGGTAAGTACTAATTTTAACAAGCTTGTTAATCCTATTTTAATCTGAGTTTAACTAAGATTTAACTACTCTTTAATCTCTTTCTTTAATGGAATAACGTGAATAAGTATGTGAATTAATGATTTTTACCATAATAGGGATTGTAATCAGTCTAGCCGTTTTATAAATTTATAATTGTTTTCTTGCTATAGGAATAGGTAATTAAATTTTTAAAATACACGTTATATGTAGGTTGTAGGGTGTATCGTGTTGAAATTGACACACAAATCTGACTGGCCGGTTGGCTTGGTTGGAAGTAGCCCTGCCTTCCAAGCCAGAGGTCGTGGCCCGTGGGTTCGATCCCCACCTGGGGCAAATATTTGTGTGATTAACATTTAAGTTTTTATTTAAAATTATATATCTTATATATAAAAATGAATCGCAAAATGTGTTGGTAACTCGAGAACGGCTGAACCGATTTCGATAATTCTTTTTTTATTATATTCCTTGAAGTACGAGGATGGTTTTTATGTAGAGAAAACGTAAATATGTACCACGGGCGAAGCCGGGGCGGACCGCTAGTTATATATATATTATGTATGTTTATCAGCCATCTGGTTTCCATAACACAAGCGAAAAGTTAGTATGGGATCAGATCGTGCCGTGTGTGAAAATTGTCCCGAAATATTTATATTTATTTATTATTTTACATATGTTGGCATTGATTTGAAAACTTCCGGCTCTCGACAAGACGATTAGAAAGACATAGTCATGATAATGAATTTGGTTTTTATCATATTTTCATAAATCCTTCATTATCTATAAGTATCGTGCGGATTTTTATCAAATCAAAGGTGTAGGTACTGTTTTACGAAGATTTATGATAAAACTACCTTTGCCCCAGTCTTTATGTTATTGTATTGTTGATAACCAAAAATTGAATTAAATCTGTCCGTTTAAAGTGAGTCAAAATCGCGTTTAAAGGAGTCGGTTTCATACAAGCGTGTTCAAAATTCTTGAAGAAAATAATAATTGTCGTTTACCGTACCAGTGAAAAGTATTATTTTAATTATTTGGATTCTCGTGGTAGTTACACGACCTAATATGCTTACGACCTCCTTCGTTAGGATATAAACTTTCTCACGAGCGTTCTAGCGGTTGGCAGGTTATAGCGCTAGTGTTAAGTTAGGTTATGTTATAATGGGTGACGATCTGCGGTGAAGTCACGTGTGTTTACACCTTCAGGTGTATTATATGATCCTTATGAATCACCAGTTAAATATTATATACGAATACTATCTGGTGTAGGCGGCTTCACTCGCGCGATGCCCGCGTAATGTCTATGTGCTATAATGTATCTGTATTTTTCGTAAAAAATATCAGACATTATATACGGTATTTATAGAAATACATCCTTAAAAACTTTCGCGGTTTTAATATAACTAGAATTCTATTTATAAAGAACGTGGTCGTTTCTTTGAGTGAACTAATCTTTGGAAAAACTGATTCTTATTGAAAAAATATTTTTGCAATGAATTGTTTATCGAGGAACCTTCGTGCCGAACAAAATTATTGAAAGTCCCTATAATATTATGTAGGTATGTTTATCATTATTTAGCACAAGAAGTATAAGGTTGGGAAATAAAATTCATCCCATTGTAGTTTCTATAATTAGCATAGACAAGTTTAAACATAAATACCTTGATGGATTAAAGGGAAAATTTCTATAAAATCCATAGAATATTGGATAAAGATAATATGAGGAAAATAATTATAATGCAAAAAGTCCCTTGCTTAAAGCTGTAAATTTATCATTATGTGTTTCTTGCAATAGTTAATTATTGTTTCCGTGAATGAATCGATCTTAAATATATTAAGATCTGAACAAATAAAATAAATACAAAAATGTACAACGCTTCGTTGAAATGGAAATGAAAGAACAGCTGAATCGAGTTTGATGTATTTAAAAGTTCATTAGGTATTTAAAATTTTATGGTAATTTTTAGATTCAAGTATATTTTTTATATATAAAATTCTCGTGTCACAATGTTAGTCTGCATACTCCTCCGAAATGGGTGGACCGATTCTCATGAAATTTTCTGTGCATATCGGGTAAGTCTGAGAATCGGCCAACATCTATTTTTCATATGTACCACGGGCGAAGCCGGGGCGGGCCGCTAGATTTTTATAAAATATTGACCACAATGCACGAAAATCTGGAAATTTCTATTGTTACGGACTATTTAAAAGAAAACCGCCTATTATTTTATATTTACGGAACCCAAGAAAAGATAATATATAATATTTAAATTGACATCAAGTTCAAGAACGACATAATAAAGTTGTTAATATGTATAATTTCTTGTTACATAAATACAATTTTATAGCGGAAAGATATAAACGGAAATAACGTTTGAATATTTATAGATTGTATAATGCCACTAATTAACATAAATTATTATATAATATCTTGTAGGTGTGTCTGTCATTGAACTTCGAACGGCTAAACCGATTTTCGCATAACTTTGAAATTCTCTCTGCATGATTTAGATCTTTACTTTCTCTTATTAATACCTATATGTTTTTGCAAGGTGAAGAGTTTGTTTGAACGCGCTAATCTTAGGAACTACTAGTCCGATTTGAAAAATTATTTTAGTGTTAGATAGCTCATTCATCGAGGAAGACTATTATAGGCTGTATATCATTCTAGACCAACAGGGGCGGAGCACTACGGGTAAAACCGCGTGGCACAGCTAGCAATTCATATAGCCATTTATGGAACTGTTAAATATAGAAATAGTCTCATGATATTTCGTCTATTTATGTACCTACTTCGTGGACAATTCTTATAAGGGAAATCCACAAGTTGGTCAAGTAACTACGGGTTGGAATATGTCATATATTTTTAGGTATAGAGTCTATTTTTGGAAGAAATTTGGCCTATAAAAGTATATCTGTATCTAGATATCTTTAAGATAGACCAAACTTATCTACTCTAATAGTTTTTTTAACTGGGGGCTTATCCTTGTGATGTAATGCTAGAAAATCCCCATTTTGTGTCAAACAGGAAAATACGGTTATTTTGCGCATTTGGAAAAAGATCTTTGTCACATCTTTGTTTATACATTATGCATGTATTATAAAACGTATTACCTAGGTAGAATTAGTAATAGATTTACCTATCTATATTATTTATTAACAAAAAAACTAAACCGTCTTTAAATTGTTAGAACGAGACAAAATTAAAAATAGAGCAACTAGAAGGCACCATTGATGACCACTACCACCATTTTGATTCTTTGTGATTGCTTATGCTTTATGCGATGATTCTTTATGCGTTTTCAAAAAGCAAAAAGAATCATCAAAATCGGTTCATCCAGTCAAACGTTTTGAGTGAACAAACTCAAAAAAAATACAGTGGAATTGTGAATCTACTCTTTTTTTGAAGTAGGTTATAAGTATAACCCTTTGATAACAATGTTATTCATTACTCAGGAAAAAAAGAGAAAGTTTGACTCTTTGATCTGATTGCATCTTATCTCCTAATCGCATGAACAGGTTTGAGTGCAGTTGTTTTTGAAAGAAGACCTTAAAATGGCCGTCGAGATTTTTCGTACATAATATGTATTATCTAGTGTGAATAGAAGCTCTCGTAGATATTAAACTATTATCAAAACTACTGTATCGGCAGTATAGATAAAAAAAATGTTGTGTGGTTTTATGAAACCACGGTAAAAGTGAAACTGTTCGAACGGTTCCGAACACTGCTTTGTGTAGCGCATGTCGCGTGTATCGCGGCTGCCGAGTAGAGCGAGCCGACCGACACGCGACATGCGCTACACAGACCAAAAAGTTTGAGACGATGTAATAAAAGTTTCACTTTAAAAATATAATATCATTCGCGTAACGCAAAATTTTTGGTATTAACTGCCTTATACTAAATTCTAATAAATGAGAAAACAAGCATTGTCTCGTCATATTGAATTTATTTAACCCACTTTTTATAGTTTAAAAAATAAATTAAAATGTCCGTTTATCATTTGTACATATTTAAGAGAAAATTAGTACGACCCTGACTTAAATTTGTGTTGCAAGTCACAAATTATCCACGGTCAAACCCGGGCCCTTTCTTGCATTTATTATGAAAGTATGATTACCACTGGGCCTTAACATTACAACATTTATTTTATACGATTTTAGTGCAATTGTCGTATCGTATTTATTACTACATAGATTTTTACGTAATTGTAAGTTTTGATAACAATTCGGATTTCATGTTTTGTGTTTTTTGTCTCAGTGTTGCAAACTTGAAATTTTATATTTATTCAAGACTAGCGACCCGCCCCGGCTTCGCACGGGTGCAATGCTGATACTAAATACACTACAGAAAAGCTGTGAAAGTTGTATATAAAAATTAAAAACATAGCGGCCCGCTCCGGCTTCGCACGGGTAGCTAAATAGATAGCCGGGCGGCCGGCCGGTACCGCCGCAAATGCTACGTCCCGCAATTTTTAAATCTGTAATATCTTCGAAAATATTCACTTAAATCATACGGTGTAAAGGGCCATATAGATCTATATTAAATGAACAATTTATTCAAGGTATTTAATTGGTTAAGGATTAATGCTGTATTGGTTAAAATCGCATCGAATATTAGCTTTTATTTGTCGTAAAAAGTAAATGACAAAAAATAGTTATTGTGGGTTATCCATAAGAGATAGACATATACCATCGCGGACTTTTCTGTAGACCTTTTCAATGTATATAATACTTAGTACATTATTTTGATAAAACTCGTAGGGTTCAGCCTGCGTTTGCAATGTAAGCGGAAAAAATGTAATTTTTTACGACATCACATTAGAAATCTCAAAAATAACAGTACTTCTCCACTATTTAATGGATGTTATTATACATATAAACCTTCCTCTTGAATCACTCTATCTATTAAAAAAAACCGCATCAAAATCCGTTGCGTAGTTTCAAAGATTTAAGCGTACAAAGGGACATAGGGACATAGGGACATAAGGACATAGGGACAGGGAAAGCGACTTTGCTTTATACTATGTAGTGATAGTGAAGACTTCTTTTAGAAGCACTTATAAGTAAATAGTAGTAGGTATTATATATTATATATATTATAGTGTTAGGTTAGTTATCGTTATTCATTTGGATATTTTTTAGAAGATGAAAATCAATGACTCGTCATCAAATTGCAAGTATACACACTTTAAGCCATAATTATTGTTGCACCTACTTAAATAATAAATATTAAGTACTGATTATTAATAAGGTAACATATAAGATTATTTATATTTCTTTGTCATGGATAAACCAACAAAATTCTTAACCGATTACGGAAAATTATTTCAAGAGTAAATGAAAAGCTACAATGCAGGCGGAGCCGGGAGGAGTTGCTAGTTTTACAGATATTTATCTATACTAATAATCTTTATATATAAAAACTAGCGGTCCGCCCCGGCTTCGCCCGTGGTACATATGAAAAATAGATGTTGGCCGATTCTCAGACTTACCCGATATGCACAGAAAATTTCATGAGAATCGGTCCACCCGTTTCGGAGGAGTATGCAGACTACATTGTGACACGAGAATTTTATATATAAGAGATGAATCGCAAAATGTGTTCGTAAGCGCATAACTCGAGAACGGCTGAACCGATTTCGATAATTCTTTTTTTATTATATTCCTTGAAGTACGAGGATGGTTCTTACGTAGAGAAAACGTAAATATTATGTACCACGGGCGAAGCCGGGGCGGACCGCTAGTAATAATATTATAAAGAGGAAAAGTTTGTAATTTTGTATGTATGTATGTATGGTTTTCACGCATAAACTACTGGACCGATTTTGATGTTTGGCACAGATAATCTTTAGACCCTGAGAAAGAACATAAGGCTACCTTTTATTGTGAAATATGTACCACGGGCGAAGCTGGAGCGGACCGCTAGTATCTAAATAGATAGATAATAATTAATTTAACTTTATCTACCAATGTATACCTATACTATTTATCTACCAATACTATTTATAAGCGTTTGGTATAATAAATTACCAAAAAAAACCAAGTGGTAAAAATGTAAAATGCATCTGTCCCTTTAAAAATTATAAATAGGGAACAAATGAAGATACATATTATGAATGTGGAATTGTCTTGTCCGTTCGTCTAACGAGGAAATGAGATTAAATGATGGGATTCAGTTTCGGTGGGATCGGCCTTGGCTGTGATGCAGTTTTTAACCCCAGACTATTTAGTGTTTATTTCATTTGTTATTTTAATTAAAATAAACTATGCAATACTGAATTTGTATGAAGTAGAGAAGGAGTCGGGCCTGTAGATTTGATTATGACCCACGTTTAACCGACAGATTGAATTCAAACTTTGTATTATCAAGGATCGGTGACAATACAAAAATGACATGAGCTATAAGCGTACTTTTCTCAACTATTTTATTAATAACTAGCGGTCCGCCCCGACTTCGCCCGTGGTACATATTTCGTAATAAAAGGTAGCCTATATTCTTTCTCAGGGTCTAAAGATTGTCTGTGCCAAATTTCATCAAAATCGGTTGAGAGGTTTAAGCGAGAAAGCGTAACAGACAGACAGACAGACAGACAGAGTTACTTTCGCATTTATAATATTAAATCAAACGAATGGAAACACATTATGTTTTATGGCTCTACAATGTCGAAAAACTTCCGCAACAGCATAGAAAAGTCTAGAATCCTTTGGATATCTACTATCTAGGTCCAGAATCTCGGCCATTGCTATTTATACGAATCTAGTTAAACCAGATTAACATAATTAATATATCTGTTAAAACTGGTGCCCGCGGAACCTCATTTATTATTAAACACTTGACCGTAATTTGAAGCTTACTTCATTGAGAAGGTACCTAGCTTTTTCCGCCTATTTTTCCCTCTCTTTCCGTTGTATATATGCTATCTCTCTCGCACACCTCTCCACCAGGTGGCGGGGCGCACGATAATGTCGGGCGCTGGATGTTTTTCATTGGCGTCTAGCTTCCGCCGCGAGAAGGTTGTCTACAAGACTACAACCTTGGTGCTATTAAGTATTAAGTATTGCTTAAAGCAAGTGCTAAAAGTGTTAAAAAGTGTATCCCGTCGGATCGGTACAGTGAGTTATTTTTACATCTATTCTTATAATATTTTACTTAAAAATGAGTAAAAATCTTTAAAGTCAACGGTATAATCGTTGGACTTTATTTAAAATGCTGAGGTTTTTAATGAATCCTTCAGCAATAGTTTATTTTTCAATATGCTTAAATACTTAATAGCATGAATAAAGATATTTAAAATTAACGATACAACCGTTACATTTTACTTGAAATAGTAACTTTTCTTTTGAAATATTTCATTATGCAATATGTACTAATTAATATTTGAATTTTTAATACTGTGAGTAAAGCTATTTTAACGGTGTTACCGTTCGGCTTTACTCGAATCGTTAATATTACTTTTGTGATTATTTGATATTACTAGATATATCAAATACCCTCTCTTGTATATAGATATTTTTAATATTTTATTTCATTTTTAATAATGTGTTTTTATTACAAGGGTACAAGTGAATTTTTCGTGGAAAAATTACAATTAATACTTAACTAGTATGGATATGAGCCAACTCAAAGCTTTACAGGCATACAATCCATTGCTACGACTTTATTACATTGTCGTTATCGCTAGGAACGGTTCGGAATTCCTATCATAGTTTATTACTAAAAATTATCGAACGAGATGAGTCAGCTCCAAGAAGTCACGACATGTCAGAACATGTTGTGATTTTATTTTATAAAACGTACGGGAGTTACCGCTCAACTGAATAATGATGGAATTCGCTCATGTATAGTAGATACGTACCGTGAATGTTCCACACATTCAAAACTATCCGTAGTCTATACGTGTCCTTTTATGAGTATTATTCTGATCCGTTTTTATGTGAAAATAGACATATTACACACGGCTAATTTGATTGAAAATTACGTTTCCTATGTTCAAATGATGCAACTTTTTTGTTAAAACGAGTAAGTACCAAAATTTTACAATTAAATTCTTTGGTTTACTGAACTTGTGCTGAAAGGGTTATCGTATAATAATTATCGAGATATCTTAATATAAATTAGATTTAGATACACTTATTTCAAAGGATTTACAATTCACTTCTAACGTTTTAGAATAATATTATAAACTTGTACACCTTGACAAAAAGTAAAAAATTGCGGGTGAGTGGAGATTATTTTGTGCAATTAAATATAACGTCCTACGACGGTATGGTTACGTTCGTAAGGAATGTTAACGGATATAAAGCAACTAAATGTTACATCGATTGCATGAACAAAAATAAATATGAATCGAAGTTCATTTTAAAATTTAGTGAATTGATTTGAATTATGAATTTATTAAATGTCGCTAACATTGGAAAATAAGTTAAAGGACCCTGTTAATTGCTATATTATTTAAATGATTATTTACTGCTATTTTTATATTAGCACTAAGGTGTATTCTTGCTCGAAGCAGAATACATAAATGTGGCCACTACTCCTCGCAGGGGTTAGCCAGGTCAAATTCACCCTCGCAGGGTGTCTCTTAAGCATTTTTTGGCAGGCCCTACTTATTTCTAGTTACAAACATCCCTCGCGCAGCTGTCGCTCGCAGGGAAATGGTGCAAATATATATCGGCCCTCGCGGGGCTTTGATTACAATCGTCCCTCACGGAAAAGATGGTGCGAATATATATCAGCCCTCGCGGGGCTTTGATTACAACCGTCCCTCATGGAGAAATGGTGCAAATATATATCAGCCCTCGCGGGGCTTTGATTACAACAGTACCTCACGGAGACATGGTGCAAATATATATCAGCCTTCGCGGGGCTTTGATAACAACCGTCCCCACGGGGAAATGGTGCAAATATATATCAGCCCTCGCGGGGCTTTAATGGCGATTGGTGCAAATATACAAAGGATTGATCATTAAAATGATCATAGATATTTGCTTTTGTCAACGAGGACCCACGAAAGAAGTTTTTGGATATGACCGTATCGGATCTTCACTCTTCTAAGGTAGGTAGAAAAAGGTTTTGAAATCTACTTCACAGTGGGCAGTATAGTAAATGACCTAATAAATACAATAAAGGTTAGATACGTCAAATAATGGGCGCATGAAATTGATACTTCGTATCCTAAAAGTTTACGCTTCAGGAATCAGGAAACCACCATTGGTTTACCAATTATGGAAATTGGAATTGAACAAATTGTATTTACCAATGCAAAGCCTAATCACAACAAAGGAAGGCGAGTCGGATCAAATATCATCTCGCAGATGATTTGTGGCGGTGGTTTCGAGGATTGTCACCAAGCCTTGTGTCAACGGTATGTTTGGTATCGTAATTAAATGGCACTAGCCGACCAATTTACATATACAAACATCGGAAGAGATTTTTTAATCGCAAAAGCGATTGAATGTAACAAATGACGATTGATTACGTATAGTTGACCTCTCATAGGCCTATTTTAGTTGCCCGGTCTTGTAGGCAATTTATTTGACTCGTTTTTCAACCCATTTGACCTCATTATTGCACCCATGAGATTTTTCTTCGGGGCTCAAACAATAAATCGCTGAGGGATTAGGATAATCGTTTGTTAGACAAGTTTTTTGTCATCCCACCAGGATTATTATATTGTATAATAAAGTTATATACAACTATTAACGTAAAACGTTTAAGTACTCAACGAATGCTGAGAATACTGACTGTTGAGTTACATAGGATAGAGGATAAATAACGGAAAGTCAATCTTTCCAAACAAAAGCCTCTTATTATTAGATATTACTTGGAACCCCTACCCTTAACGAGAAAGCTCTGCCAAATGACTTCTCATTTCTTTGCTTTGAGGGGGGGGGGGGGGCAATAAATGAAATGTACAGGCTATACGGCTTTTAAAATATAAGTCTGGTAAGCGAACTAAACTTTGCTGGTTTAGTTCTTGCTATATCGCTATCCGTGCCTGCTTCTCGTGTTTACGGGTGAATTAAGTTTATCAATAGTCATAAATGCAATGCTATTCAGAGGATATACTGCATTTAAAACATGACAAAGTCTGGTAAGCGAACTAAACTTTGCTAGTTTAGTTCTTGCTATATCGCTGTCCGTGGCTGCCTCGCGTGTTTACGGATGAATAAAGTAATGTCCTGTCTTCGCATCCACAGCTAACTGTCCTATACTGTCATAATCTTAACACAGATTCATTCGACATAGCTCCCCACGAGCTCAGTTCTTCATTTTTGCACTCGCACAACTGTGGACAACACAAGAGCAATGCCTCCATTGGTAGCAGTTACAATCAAGGGATAACTAACCTTAGGCTAGCCATATTACGGATGTTGGAACAACCGACTATATTCAGGGCAATTTTCTTTGTTCAGTGTAACGTTTAGACTGTCGTAGCATTCCTACGGAACAAAGATGGGATCAGATCTGCATCCTTAATGCAGTTAATCGAAAGGAGATACTTTCAGACGACGATAGTATTCAAAACCCACCATATTCCTTAACATAATATTGCATAGTTAAGCTTATAATCTCTCTTGCCATTATCCTGCAGCAGAATTCCTTGGCGATAATTTATCCTCGTTAGAACGAGCGAGGGTTGTTACGATAATATGAGAAATCCTAGTCAGTTAGAGACCTGAACGACGCGATAGAGTACCGCTATTTCAGTAGTAGTAACACCTAGAAGGGTGAAGGTATTCTGGAAAGCGGAACTGAAGGCCCGGTCAGCAGCATCAGCCACCTAATAGACAGTGTTCAGTGCTGCACCACTATAATCTGCAAAATGACTCTGACGGTATGAAAATGTGGAGTACATTTTCAAAATATCAAATGATATAGTTGGAATAAAAATCCTATTTGCCTCCGTCTATCCAAAAGACATACGGAGTAGCTAGTAGTAGTTGGTTGAATTAGAATAAAGTAACTATAGTTAAAATCCTTTGTTACTGTCTGGATAAATTTGGCTCTTTTCCTATCTGACGTTCATATAGCTGTTGACTGCCTAGTGTTGTGCACAAACACTATTATTATAAACTAGCGGTCCGCCCCGGCTTCGCTCGTGGTACTTACGTTTTCTCTACATAAAAACCATCCTCGTACTTCAAGGAATATAATAAAAGAATTATCGAAATCGGTTCAGCCGTTCTCGAGTTATGCGCTTACCAACACATTTTGCGATTCATTTTTATATATAAGAAGATAAGTCACGTTATGTAGTCCCGAGGCTTTCGGTATATAAGTTCTTATGTAAATCATAATTATATCTTAAAACCGAATTGATTAAAAGTAACGTACTTGGCTGTAGTAATTGCAGTTTTGGGACACAGATAAGCTCCTTATCATTTTAGTCTCTTAAGAGTTAAGTTCAGTATATTTGTTTCCAGTACAGAGTTTATGACCTATCAGTTTTAAATAAATAATTCATGCATTGTACTGAAAGTACTAGCCATGTTTAGATTATGATTGGTGGCGTTGGCTCTAAACATTAATAGATACCGCACGGTTTGGTTTGATGTTAAAAATCTGTATTATAATTAAAACCGTTTACCTGTTTTGATATTTTATTGCCTTATTCAAGGGGTGACCTTTTAAATGTAAAGATGATTCAATTGTGCTTCTACAGAGTTCTAATTGAATAAATAAAGGTTTGAGTTTGAGGTATTTTTGCCTCGTCGGGATCAGCTGTTGCTTCATTTTGTAAGTAACATCTAAATGCGTAATTGAAAGTCGTTACTGGCGCTTTCGCAGATTTACGCTAAAGATAGTGAAAATTGTAGTAACTTTAACTTTTCAAGCCCAAAAGGTTAACTAAGGTACGCTTGAACCAATCTCATAAGTTCTAATACTTTTAATCATTATGATTAACTTTTTGGTTCTTATTTGATTAACTTTTCATCTGGGATTGTTAATATATTATATAATATAAAAATTTGTGTGATTTATTGGTAGGTATACTATCTGCACACCTTACTCTTTCAAATAAAGAAATAAGTAATTACTTATGTATTCAAATTCACATTGGCGTCCATATATTGTACACCAGGTGGGTAACAAACAGGTCTCAATGAAGTAAGCTTCAAATTACGGTCAAGTGTTTAATAGCTGTGTTTTACCTGAAAATAAAACACATATTAAATACTTACCTATATTTGAAGCTTACACTTAACGTCCACCTGTTGTGGATTTCGACTCAATGAAAAACATCCAGCGCCCGACATTATCGTGCGCCCCGCCACCTGGTGGAGAGGTGTGCGAGAGAGATAGCATATATACAACGGAAAGAGAGGGAAAAATAGGCGGAAAAAGCTAGGTACCTTCTCAATGAAGTAAGCTTCAAATATAGGTAAGTATTTAATATGTGTTTTATTTTCAGGTAAAACACAGCTATTTATGTTTTTTAAATTGAGTGATTGATTTACGTAAATATTACGTTGTTTTATGGGCATTTGTAATTTAATTGTGTTTATTTTCACACATTTTATTCTAAAGTTCCGACTTCGCTAAGTTTTACAATAATTGGTACGAAAACAGTTTCTTATTTTCATGTGAAATAAAATTAAAAGGAATATTTTTCAGTGGAAAGAAAGATAAGGCAATTAAGATATAACGGTCGATTATATTCACAATACCGTAAAATTGTACCTAATAATGTTGTAAATTCAACTTTTATTACCTATTCAATCGATATGTACATTTTATTACCGATTTTTGCTGTCTTTAGAGAAATCAGGAATTTTGTTATTGTATTATTTTAATAATAATAATGGAATTCATCTGTAATATCTAAATATACTTAAAAGTTAAAACTGCAAGTTTGTGAATGTTTTGCTTCGAAACACACAAAGTACCTACAATAGTTTGTATGTAGGTATGTTTCATATATACAGAACAACACTTTTATTTACTTCGTAATCTATAAAATATTCATAAATCTGTTATTTACTTATATCTTCATCTCAGGGTGTAATCGTTAAGTGAGCACAGGCGATTGTTCCGTAACTATTGCAGATATCAAAAAACTTTATACTGATATCGAAAGCCCTTTAACTAATGAGTAAAATGATAACAATAACTTTTTAAAAATAAAACAGGAAACATTAACGATTACACCCTGTATACGGATGCCTTGTTTTGTAACCTCATTAAGTAATCAGGTGAAACCTGTATTATAGTTTTTGACCTAAATTCACTGACCTTTGTAATCTTTACATTTATATGGATTCAATACTCGGTTGGTAAACTGTTGAAGAATTCCATTATTATCGAAAATCTATTCTAATATTATAAAGCTGAAGAGTTTGTTTGTTTGTTTGTTGAATGCGCTAATATACTAGGTACAGGTCCGATTTGAAAAATTATTTCGGTGTTAGATAGCCCATTTATCAAGGGGGGGCTATATACATATAATCACGCTAAGATCAACAGGAGCGGGAGCAATGCGGGTAAAACCGCGGGGCACAGGTAGTTAAAGAATTAAATCCATTTAAAATTCATAGATTTAAATGCCTTTGAATGAGCAATTAAGAATTTTGACTGCATTCATTTGGTAATTACTTACGTGGTTTTAACAACGTTTTAAATTGATTTAAAACTTATTTTGAACACATACGAGATTAAAAGTATATATTTCAGCAAATATGTAAGAATGCATGTTTCAATTTCGATGCTATTTGCTACAGAGATCGAAACGATAAGAAATATATTTTTTTCACGGCAAATATGCATTTTTCATGTTAACCTTCTTTTTAAACGAGAATTTTTTTTAAAGGTATTTAGTAAGAAAATTTTACAAATTCAAATTAAAATATTGATTCATTTAAACATAAGAATATTGTCGGGTAATTCGGAAAATTGTGAATATCACTTCAGAGCATCGTTTTATTGTATCGTGAAGGTATCGTATGAAAACAAACGGCTTCGGTAAAAATAGCATTCATATTTGTTTAATCAATCACTAGTTACGTATCAATTTAATTCGGAATTACACTAATGCACCTATAATAATAATAATTATAAGTTAATTATGGGCGTAGGGATGTGACGACCCCATCGCCCGCGGTTGGAATATCTATTGTCTACGTGACAACAGATATTCCACCCGTGCAATCAGTCAACCCGCAGGACACCTTGTGGCGGGGTGTCGGGGAGTAGCGACCCCGCAGGAACCGAGTGCTCCCGGGGGAGGCCCCTGTCTTCATCTCCGGCTTGCCTTCACCGGCTGGTCGGAGTGAAGCCTGACGAGGACAGGACCCCCACCTCTGGCTTGCCTTAACCGGCCGGCCAGAGTGGAGTCGCGAGAGCTTTTAGCTCGAAGGGTGGATGCGAATCGTAAGTGGCGAGTGGGCACGTGATGCTGGACCCTCAGGGAGCGCGTGATCGTAGTTTAAAGTCCAGGGACGCCTCTCCACCCTTAGCTGCTCACAATATGTTGCCCCCTTGTCGTACTATTGCAGCGACTTATTTCGGGGGCCCATACAGTGAGAGGGCGAGTCACCACCTGCCAACATATTTTTACTTTCTTTTAGTAGAAAGGCAGGTGCCATAGTTTCCCATAGTCCCCAGTACCAGTCCATTTAGCATCCCAATCCATAGCCCAATTATTAAATTTCCATACCCTGCAATAGTCCTTCATCGGCCGCGGACTGCCTAGGGCTGTATCTCTATAGTGCAGTCATGGGCAGGCTGCGGCTGGTGTCCCATAACACATTAAAATTCTCGAAAGGGCCTCTGCGTGTTGGATCCGTGTCCCCACGTAAGCCTTCCAAAGATCCGGGTACCGTCCTTCTGGTGGTACCCGAGTATTATGGAAATGAGAAACATAATAATTATAAGTTAATTATAATGTAATTAAAACGCATACAAACAAACAATTAACGTGGCTTTCTCAATGAATTGTTATTCTAAGTAATCTTATCACTGTAATAACTTAGTACTTAAGGTTGTATGTGATTAAGTAATAAATGTGCTTATCTCATCGTTACGAGCTAGATTTTCTATTATAAACTAGCGGTCCGCCCCGGCTTCGCCCGTGGTACATGTTTACGTTTTCTCTACATAAGAACCATCCTCGTACTTCAAGGAATATAATAAAAAAAGAATTATCGAAATCGGTTCAGCCGTTCTCGAGTTATGCGCTTACCAACACATTTTGCGATTCATTTTTATAGACGTTTTCAAATCAGATATCATTATAGTTTATCTTACGATACAACTTTATTCTTATCGAATCCTACTTATAAATGCGAAAGTTTGTGAGGATGTGTATGTGTGTGTTTGTTACTCTTTCACGCAAATACTACTGAACCGATTACAATGAAATTAAGCACACATATAGAGGGTAACTTGGATTATCACATAAGTTTTATCCCGGAAATCCCACGGGAACGGGAACTATGCGGGTTTTTCTTAGAAAACGCGGGCGAAGCCGCGGGCGGAAAGCTAGTGTCTAATATAGGTACATCTAAAATTAATTAAAATAATTTCAGCCGGTTTATAGAACATTCGAACATACTTATTTATTTTACTTTTAATAATAAGTCCTTTTTAAACACTGAATTAATGATATATCTACATTTTGAATGTTTTAAGACCTTTACAAAATGCTTGTAAATAAACTGAGCATCTGAAATACAAATATTCCGCTAGTTTAGTTCATAACAATGTTTTTCTTGACAATGGCATACAATTGTATGAAAATTTAGCAAACCGCGCCCGAATTACTATTGTGTTGCGTTAACAGTCATTTAGGCATTATAGTTTACTAGCGACCCGCCCCGGCTTCGCACGGGTGCATTGCTGATACTAAATACACTACAGAAAAACTGTGAACGTTGTATATAAAAACATAGCGGCCCGCTTCGGCTTCGCACGGGTATAAAATATATAGCCGGGCGGCCGGCCGGTACCGCCGCAAACGCTACGTCCCGCAATTTTTAAATCTGTAATATCTTCGAAAATATTCCCTTAAATCATACGGTGTAAAGGGCCATATAGATCTATATTAAATGAACAATGTACTCAAGGTATTTAATTGGTTAAGGATTAATGCTGTATTGGTTAAAATCGCTTCGAAAATTAGCCATTATTTGTCGTAAAAAGTAAATGACAAAAAGAAGTTATTGTGGGTTATCCATAAGAGATAGACATATGCCATCGCGGACTTTTCTGTAGACCTTTTCAATGTGTATAATACTTAGTACATTATTTTGATAAAACTCGTAGGGTTCAGCCTGCGTTTGCAATGTAAGCGGTAAAAATGTAATTTTTTACAACATCACATTAGAAACCTCAAAAATAACAGTACTTCTCCACTATTTAATGGATGTTATTATACATATAAACCTTCCTCTTGAATCACTCTATCTATTAAAAAAAACCGCATCAAAATCCGTTGCGTAGTTTCAAAGATTTAAGCGTACAAAGGGACATAGGGACATAAGGACATAGGGACAGGGAATGCGACTTTGTTTTATACTATGTAGTGATTATGTGTGTGACATGTTATTTGTAAATCTTGATGTTTGGTACTAGATTGTGGGAAAAGAAAATATTAATTACTAGCTTTCCACCCGCAGCTTCGCTCGCGCAGTCAAAGGAAAACCCGCATAGTTCCCGTTCCCGTGGGATTTCCGGGATAAAACCTATCCTATTTCCCGGGATAAAAATTAGCCTATGTCCTTTCTCGGGTATCAAAATATCTCCATACCAAATTTCATGAAAATTGGTTCAGTAGTTTATGCGTGATTGAGTAACAGACAGACAGACAGAGTTACTTTCGCATTTATAATATTAGTATGGATAACATATCCTTGAAGACAATCCAACACTAAAATAATTATCCAATTAGAACCAATAGTCCCTGAAGTCAAGATTCACTTTATTTTTTAACAATTTCTTTCTCATTTTCCGCCCGCAGCTTTGCCCGCTTTTTTAAGACCTTATATATTATATACTAAAACATTCCTCGTGAATCACTCTATCTATTTAAAAAAACCGCATCAAAATCATTGTGTAGTTTTAATAATAACCTATAGCCTTCTTCAATAAATGCGCTATCTAACACCGAAAAAATTTTTCAAATCGGAACAGTTGTTCCTGAGATTAGCGCGTATAAACAAACAAACTTTTCAGCTTTATAATATGTATTAGGCAGTATTTACTATTTAGTATAGATAACTAAACAGATAAAATAGCGTATGTTTGTATCTTTGCAGGCATGGTCGGAGCGCCCGATGTGGTCAAGCCCTCAGAGAAGGTCGAAGATTGTTCGCCACACGTCAACGGCAACCCTGTATTTACAATTTGCGGTAAGTGAGCTATCCAATCGTGAAATTTTCATCGAAATTGATCCAGCCATTTTGGAGATTGGCCAAATGAACAGGCGATTAAACACCAGAAAACGAGTATTCAATTTATTCACCGATTCGGAAAGCAGTTTCAGAAAAGAGTCAGCAAGAAACTCACTCTTCGAAAACCGCACACCTTTTGTTCATCCGTCTGCACGTTTGTATACACATAACAAATAAACTACACTAACAAAGAATCTCACAACTTCATCAGTCACACTTATTTCAATAATAATAATTAGTAATATTTAGTTTGCGCAAACATGTCACAGCGCACGTTGTATTTAACAATAATATTATTAACTATATATCTGTCACACTGTTTTATCATCCAACTTCTAAATATATCGAGTAAATAGATTTATTATTTGCCCAAAAATATCCAACGGGAAGCTTAAATTTAAAAATAAATAATCTTTTTTAATCTCTAATCTTAATCTAATTCAGTAATCTTTGAAATTAGATAACCTTTTTACCAAATATTTTAAGGTATAATGACATTGCAAAAAATGATTAAAATAATTAACTTGTATCAAAGCACACACACTTTGATAAATTATATTTTTACTAGATTTCCGCCCGCGGCTTCGCCCGCGTTTTCAAAGGAAAACCCGCATAGTTCCCGTGCCCGTGGGATTTCCGGGATAAAACCTATCATATGTGTTATTCTGATGTATAAGCTATATTGTGGTAAAGTTTCATTCAAATCCATTCATTAGTTTTTACGTGAAAGAGTAACAAACATACATACATCCATACTTACAAATTTTCGCCTTTATAATAGTAGAAGGATTTATTTTTCTTCATAAATATCTCTCTCTTATACCTTCTCCACAAATATCTACTCATAGATTAAAACCATAACGATACAATTAAGCAGTTTTTGAGTAATCCGCATACGAACACACAGACATACCTAGTGCAGTTCTTTGTTTTATTTATATTTGACGTTAAGTAAGTACTGTATTATTAACAAAACATATTATACGCAGTTATTGAGTAAAGAAATCACGGTAAGTGCAAACCACTTGAGATAATATTGTGAAAGAAAACAATGGTTAGTGTATAACGTCTGTTATTATCGGAATGTTAGTAATAGAAAATATTTATAAATTCTTAAGAAAATGTAGTGAAACTGAAATAACTCAAGAGTTTGACATGTCACCTGCACTACCATTTTTAATCTGCGAGAAAAAAATGTCTGATCATGATGATTTTATAAAAAGATTAGCGGTCCGCCCCGGCTTCGCCCGTGGTACATATGAAAAATAGATGTTGGCCGATTCTCAGACTTACCCGATATGCACAGAAAATTTCATGAGAATCGGTCCACCCGTTTCGGAGGAGTATGCAGACTAACATTGTGACACGAGAATTTTATATATAAGAAATAAATAAATACTTATCGAAGAGAAATTTATCGTACACTTTTAATTTTAAAAGTTACTTGAATTTAATAAACAGCTTGTTATATTGAAAAGAAAATGTGAAAGAAAACCCTTGAAAAAGTTTGTGTTTTGTTTAACCTACTTGGAAGTTACGCGCCATCTTTTTTCAAAAAGAAATACTTAATTACCTACAACTTCATGAAAGTCTGAAGAAATTGCTGAAACATCGTGATTTGTTAAATAAATAAAAAATCATTAAAGGAAAAAGTTATCGTACATTTAATACAAACGAGTAGGTATTGGGTATATCTTTAATTTTACAAAATTTAACATAGTTTTATAAGTTTTGTGTGTAATAAAAATAAATACGTATTTACATACTTATGTTATATCTCATCATATTATGAAACTATACTAGCATTCAACCTGATTCCACCCGTGACTTGGCCCGCTTTGTCTATTATCTAATAAATTAAATACTAAAAGTAAAACCTTCTTCGAGAAAAGCTCTATCACAGAGCTCTATCTATTAAAAAGTCGCATCAAAATCCGCTGCGTTCTTTTAAAGATTTAAGTATACATAGAGACGGACAACGACAGCAACTTTGTTATACTCTATGTAGGTAGTTATATCGTATCTTTTAACATAAAATAAAATAGATTTGTTTCTGGCAACGCCGAAAATACGACGTTTTACCTTTTCACGCCGATTTTCTGTGGGGGTGTGGAAGTACCCCTTTGCAAGTTAGCCCAATTCGTACCGAAGCGATCCACTCCCACATATAATAACATACAATTAAAAGCCTACTATCTATACTATAAAGTATCAGGTAACCTATTAAAAACTCGAATTTCTATTACCCGAATCTTAAAACCCCGAAAACGGTTGTTAGAACTTTTAAAAGACAGATGTAATGAATGACAAATTTTTAAAATTCCTTTTTTAATTTCCCAGATGAATCAATTTCCAGATGTACCAAAACCAGATTTTTAAAAAGTATTTTTTTGTTTCCCGTATTCTCATAATCCAGATATAGTTATACCAGATTCTCAAAATACTTTTTTTTGTTTCCCATCGTACCATTTTCCAAATAAACTATTGCCAAATTTTCATAATCTTTTTATTTGGTTCCCATATAATCGTATAACAGATAAACTATTGCCAGATTTTGATAATATTTTTATTTGATTTCCATACAATCGTGATTTTACCTTTACTATTGACTGAAAATAAACATTGTCAGTAAGTAAATTTATTGTTTTACTTGTCTATTACAGACCGGTTTTAGTGTCAAAGTCGACTCAGTAGGTTAGGTTTGAACTACGACCCCCACGCTAGAACTGACTCGCTATTGTTTTACTTACCTATTACAGAAAGGTTTAAGTATCAAATTCGACTCAGTAGGTTAGGTTAGGTTTGAACTGTGACCCCCCCATGCACGAGCCGAGCGAGCGAAGCGAGCGTGCCGCGGCAGCGGCCGGCGAGTGCCAGAACCGACTCGCTATTGTTTTACTTGCCCATTACAGAACGGTTTAAGTGTCAAATTCGACTTAGTAGGTTAGGTTAGGTTTGAACTGTGACCCCTCACGCACGAACCGAGCGAGCGAAGCGAGCGTGCCGTGGCAGCGGCCGGCGAGTGCCAGAACCGACTCGCTATTGTTTTACTTGCCCATTACAGAAAGGTTAAAGTGTTAAAATCTATTCAGAAGGTTAGGTTAGGTTCGTGCTGCGTCCCCCTGGAAGGATTACGTTTTGCTGGATATCGTTTATTTGAATTTCAAAAATCTGGATATTGTTTGTCTGGATATAAATTAACTGTATTTCAAAAATTTGTGTTTTAAAAATCTGGCTTTCGTGCATATGGATTACGGTCATCTGGATTTTGTGCATTTAGATTTCGTATGTCTGGAACTCATTCGTCTGGATTGTAAAACGTCGTACAAATAAAGAAGTGGGCAAATGAAATTCGGAGTTGCGATTATATGGCAAACAAAACTTCGAAATTTTAAAATTCGGGATTATGAAAAAATGTCCAAACGTTTTCTGGATTATGATATTCGGAATATAAAAATTGGAGATTAAGATAGGTAACCAAAGTATCATCACTACATAGTATAAAACAAAGTCGCTTTCCCTGTCCCTATGTCCCTATGTCCCTATGTCCCTTTATACGCTTAAATCTTTGAAACTACGCAACAGATTTTGATGCGGTTTTTTTTAATAGACAGAGTGATTCAAGAGGAAGGTTTATATGTATAATAACATCCATTAAATAGTGGAAAAGTACTGTTATTTTTGAGGTTTCTAATGTGATGTCGTAAAAAATTACATTTTTTCCGCTTATATTGCAAACGCAGGCTAAACCCTACGAGTTTTCTCAAAATAATGTACTAAGTATTACATATATACATTGAAAAGGTCTACAGAAAAGTCCGCGATGGTATATGTCTATCTCTTATGGATAATCCTCAATAACATTTTTTTGTCATTTACTTTTACGACAAATAATAGCTAATTTTCGAAGCGATTTTCACCAATACAGCATTAATTCTTAACCAATTAAATACCTTGAATACATTGTTCATTTAATATAGATCTATATGGCCCTTTACACCGTATGATTTAAGTGAATATTTTCGAAGATATTACAGATTTAAAAATTGCGGGACGTAGCATTTGCGGCGGTACCGGCCGGCGGCCGGCTGGGCCGCTATGTTTTTTAGACAACGTTCACAGTTTTTCTGTAGTGTATTTAGTATCAGCATTGCACCCGTGCGAAGCCGGGGCGGGTCGCTAGTAATACATATTATAAAGCTGAAGAGTTTGTTTGTTTGTTTGTTTGAACGCGCTAATCTCGGGAACTATTGGTCCGATTTGAAAAATTCTTTCGGTGTTAGATAGCTCATTTATCGAGGAAGGCTGGCTATATAATTATCATCACGCTATCATCAGGCTCAGGCTCAAATGGTTACCCATACGTCTACGTCGCAACATGCATATACTTACTTCTTTGTACAAAATCCTTTTCTATCCTCAAGCCCCTGTCTACCTTAAAGAAAAATTTGAATTTCGTTCGAATGTTGATTTAAATCTGCGCTGCACTGGCAATTTGCTATTGAAAATTCCTCCCCATAAATCAAAATTTTACCACAAATCCTTCCATATACAGTCGATACTTCTTTGGAACGCTCTGCCAATTGAAATCAGACGTGCGAAATCGCTGAACATATTTAAAAATTTAGTTTTCAACCATTTCTTCTCCCAAATAAATTGTTAGTATCCTTATATTTTATTTAATAATTGTATTGTATAGGTATATATATTATGTATTGTATGTATTGTATATTATGTGTACGTATATATTAATATGTATATAATATATAAGTAGGTATTCTTAAATTATATTTATTACATACTAGCGGTCCGCCCCGGCTTCGCCCGTGGTAGGTATATATTTACGTTTTCTCTACATAAAAACCATCCTCGTACTTCAAGGAATATAATAAAAAAAGAATTATCGAAATCGGTTCAGCCGTTCTCGAGTTATGCGCTTACCAACACATTTTGCGATTCATTTTTATATATAAGATTATTATGTATTTATAATATAAGTAGTTGTATGGTTTAAATATATTGTAATTCATTTTCATTGCTGCACCACCTATTGTTTTCACCTCTTTCTTATAATTAAAAATCCTACCCATAGGTTGCCTGGTAGAAATCGCTTAGTAGCGATAAGGCCGCCTTTTTAGCTTTATAATCATATTGTCTGTTTCTTTTTTTACGTGTATTTACATGGTGCTGAATAAAGTGTATTTATTATTATCATCACGCTACGGCCAACAGGAGTGAGAAGTGGAGCCACGGGGGTGAAACCGCGCGGAGCAGCTAGTAATATTATAAATGCGAAAGTTTGTGAGGATGGATGTATGTGTATGTCTATGTATGTTTGTTACTCTCACGCAAATACTACTGAACCGATTTCAATGAAATTTAGCACACATATAGAAGGGTGAAGGCGCGGTCGAAAAGCTAGTACAATATACATATTTAAATTCCTTTCTTGAATTTATTTAATAAACACAGTGAAATTAGTTCAATTGTTCCTATAACCTTCACCACGCGTGTTCATATTATAAAAGTTCTGACCTTGTAAATTGCTAAACACAAATATATAAATAATACAGTTAATGACTAAACAAAGAAATGATAAGGTTACAAATAAAAGATAAACCTTACTAATTACAGGTTAAAGAATCGGAAAACCTAATCAATCACGATAATTAAGTAATTAGTAGTTTTTTTTATTGATCTTATCATTTTTTCAGGAAATGATTCAATATCCTCTTCTATCGATATCCTCTATAACAAATACTGTATTTATTATTAGCATTTTTTCCCGGCATCGCCCAGTTAACCCTGAATGAAAAAAATATCATACAGTTAGATATCTATGTAATGGTAAAATATTTATTTATAATAAGTAACTTTTGTGCCAAATCGTAATAAACTCCTGTTGGTCGTAGCGTGATGTTATATAGCCTTCCTCGATGAATGGGCTATCTAACACCGAAAGATTTTTTCAAATCTGACCAGTAGTTCCTGAGATAAGCTCGTTCAAACAAACTAACAAACTCTTCAGCTTTATAACATAACTAGGTTTCCGCCCGCGGCTTCGCCCGCGCAGTCAAAGAAAACCCGCATAGTTCCCGTTCCCGTGGGATTTCCGGGATTGCGTCATTTTCCCGGGATAAAAAGTAGCCTATGTCCTTTCTCGGGTATCAAAATATCTCCATACCAAATTTCATGAAAATTTGTTCAGTACTTTAGGCGTGATTGAGTAACAGACAGACAGACAGAGTTACTTTCGCATTTATAATATTAGTATGGATATAGTTATAGATTTTAAATTAATAGATCATTACATTTATACATTGTATTGTATTGATGGCAAACCGTAAAGCAAACATAAATTAGTGACCCTTAAAATATTGCACACAATTTTGCAATACAAAAAAACATTCATTAGTTATCAAGGCAAGAACAGCGGCAGTATAAACATAACGGCTTCCATTTATGTATCATAAATATCTATGATAACTTCTTAATCTTACAAACAAACATTACTGTTTTAATGACGTTGATAAATTTTAGTCTGTCCGCGAATGTCACTGTCAAAAGTCTTGTTTTTAGCAAGGAAATAGGAGTAAATGTGGAGTAAATAGCTAAACGTTTCCGTATCAGTTTTAATTAAGTTTTAAAGCAGTGTGGTTGTGCAAAATGGGTGTGAATATAGAAATTATTGTGCATAAATTATGGAGGAAGATGAATGGATACACTATATTGGGTGAGGTGTTTTTTTATCTGAAAGAAGTGTAAAACTATTCGCGCCAACTTTGTCCTTAAATTAAAGACTTCAGGAATTCATGTTTATCTTAAATTGGGGTGGCTTATCGAGATGAAAGAGTATAAATTTTAAAGTGGTATATCATGGGATTATATAGGGATGAAGAAAGGACTTATTTTAAAGTGGGTTTGTAATATATACCAACAATAGTAAACAATTGTGATAAACATTCCACCAGTGGAAACATTCGAACAACAATTAATGTAAACATAGTTTAAGCATCTTTTCATATTATATAGAGCCCTACTCTTATTTCCTATGTAGAGGCGGGCAATTATAATTTTATAATATATTTTAAGTAACCTACTTTGTAGAAATGTATTTGTGATGTTCAGTGCCTTTCAAATGCAAATATTTTTCACGGTCAAGGCTAAGACATTCTCTTCAAATACAATGCACTATTGAGTTAAACCACGCATATAATAAAAATTATTCAATCTGTTATTTAGAATGTTTTTTTACTATAAAAATTCGTTTATATCATGTACACAACACCGCAACACCGTTTGACCGCCTCCTTGGTACAGTGGTTGACGCGTGAGCGTAGCACCGAGGGGTCCTGGGTTCGATTCCCGGTGGAGACGAAGAAAAATGTCTCGGTCTGGTAGGACACAGAAGGCTGATCACCTACTTGTCCCTAAAGAAAATCGATCAGTGAAACAGATGTATAATGCATCTGCCCCTTACCCCACTAGGGGACATGGGACTTCACTATGTACACAAAAAGTACCCACACAAACATCCGTCGTTTAATCACATCGTGACTTAAGCTGAACTAATATTTTCCACTATTTAGTAATTTTCTGAAGTATTATTTACATAAAACAGTAGGTACATTTTCTTATAAAATTGGCAAAATTCGATATAGCAATTGGGGAAATCTTGGTAATTGACAGACGATGGTCTTATCACTTCCCCTGATAAAGGTAAATACTGTAAAATATTAACTGATAAGAGAATACGTGACTGAAAGTAAAAGTATTGTACAGTTTATCTTCATGAGGTCACAAAGAGCTACTGTTGAATATAAGAAAGATATTCCTTTCTTTCGGGAAATAAACAAAGACAGGTCATTCAACTCGATAAAATAAGCTTTCTGTACATAAACATCGAAATAATAATTAAAAGAAAATGCTAAGAATCGGTTTAGTATTCAAACCCATAACGGATAACCTCTGGTGCTATAGTTCGCTATAAACCTTTAAACTTTAGTTTTTCACAAGTTTAGATATTTATTGCCTATATATATTGTAAGAAATTAAAAAAAAATCGATCACGAACCCTAACCCACGTCTTTTTTATTCTTTAAAAATTTCTTATGATAATTTATATCAAAAAGAATCGTTTTTAGTGTTGGACAAACAAAAAAGTCAAACAATCCATAATAATATTATAAATGCGAAAGTAACTCTGTCTGTCTGTCTGTCTGTTACTCAATCACGCCTAAACTACTGAACCAATTTGCATGAAATATGTTATGGAGATATTTTGATACCCGAGAAAGGACATAGGCTACCTTTTATTGCGAAATATGAACCACGGGCGAAGCCGGGGCGGACCTCTAGTACCTAATAATACGATTTTCAAGAGTACACTATATTATTTTACATAAAACCCATGAACATTAGGATTCATCCCTTGAACTAAATCTAGACATTGCATCCAAATATACGTACTTGATCTCTTAAATACGTAATCTATAACAGATTAGCATTAACCTATTTATTTTTCGATGCTGAAACCACAATGGTAATATTACGTAAGAAAACCTTTGAAAACTTGCCTTCATTTAGCTGATATGGTTTAAATAAGTTACAGGTGTTTTCGTATGGAAAAAGGTAACGACAAAATGTATAAAGACAAATGTATAAAGCCTAAAGGTAAGGACTCGCGACACACTAAGAGCGTATACGCACTATGCGGGTAGCCGTCCGGCTGACCGCAAGCACAATTATGTACGTAATATTCATTTCTATGCGCACTGTGCGGTCTGCGGTAGCCGCATCGCAGTGCGCATAGAAATGAATATTACGTACATAATTGTACTTGCGGTCAGCCGGACGGCTACCCGCATAGTGCGTATACGCTCTTAGGGTTCCGTACAAATAAGCTATAGAGTAACTTTAAAAAAATGGTCACCCATCCTATTTAATTCCGTGCCCACGGTTACTTTACGTACCTACTTGGATTTTTATTAATGTTGTTGATATAGCGGCAGCAGAAATAATTTCTGAATATTTCAACTGTCAATCTATCACAGTTTATGATATATATAGCCAGGTGACAGACGGACGAACAGACAGATAGATGGCGAAGTCTCAGTAATAGGTTCCCGTTTTTCCAAACAGAACCCTAAAAAAAATAACTCTAAAAATAACTTTTATTTCCTAACATACAATTTAATTATATGTATGAATTGCAGATGAAATTGGAAGTCCAGACAGTGGATTCACGATGGCTTCAATAAACTCGAACGGGGACCTAAAGAGTCCCGGGGACCCTCCAGATAAGAAGATTGCTGATGAAGATGCTGAGAAACAACCCTTGTCCGGGGTAAGATTACTTTTACCATATCATAAGTAGCTTTTTATTAGCAGAAGAATAGAGGATGCAACAGAGTAGGTAATTAATAAAGTTTCTAGAGATACTCAAATTGGCTCTCTAATTGTAATGTTAATTTCCTCTAAACTTTTTCATTCTTTACTGAAACTTATTAACACTGAGACTGTTATCATTAAAATATCAAGTCATATTGATTTGCATGAAGATTCATATTAGTAACATATCAAGGTTCTCCCTACTCACGTCATCGATACCCATTTTGTGCATCGAATTAAATGTTTTTTACTCATTTCTTTCTTCAAAGAATTCGTATCACATAACCAAAAAATAACACAATGCGAAAACAGCAATAAAAAGCAAGGAAATTAAAAAAGCCATCAAGTTCGATGTTCACGGAAGTACGTCATAGCCGCTCTCCATAACGTTGAAGGAATGAAATAGTTTAATCGATCTAGTTTTTTTTAATATCTACGCAATATCATTATAGAAAATTATAGGTTGTAAAAGTGAAATGAATCAATAACTTTACAGTTATTGATATTAAACTCATAATATAAACTGTTTATGCTTTTGTAGCTACAAAAAAAAATGGCGGAATTATACGAGTGTTTTTTTTCATTTAGACGTAAAAAACGCACGCTTTACTAAAGTTTGAATATTCAAAGCAAGATCAAAAGTAATAAACCACATAATAAACGGTTTAGAAAAATCTAAATCATATTAAATAAAAAAATACCACAGACTAAATACCTATAAAAATTATTTTATTTTATCTGTTGCATAGTGCAAATTCAATAAACAATGCATTGTGAAGTCATATTTGTCGTGAAATTGTCAATAAACAGGCTCTACGAAAGACGATTAAATAAATTAAATAAAAATTAAGTATTAAAGGAAATCATGAGGAACGTAAAAAGGCATATAAATTATTATTATACATTTTAAAACATTGAATTGATTCTTATATTCTTTACAGATAATATAATATAAGAATGGTTTTGTTTGAGGTGGTTATGAAAATAAATTGGATATATTCATATAATATAAAGAAAATCAATAACTGCGAAGGAAATGAATGAAAATTCAGTAAAGTATGCAATACAAAGTTTAAATAAAATGGCTGCAATCCTCTGGTGATGTAAAATTTACCTTTTATCGATTTTTAATGAAAAAGAAGTCACATTATAACATATTTTAATTAAGTACAATATCGCAACCTTTTTATGGTCATTTCTTTTTAACAATTTTAACCCTTATAAAAAATTTTTCATTCAAATAATAACATGTAAAGTTTATGTATTTTTTCAGAAAAAAATTGAAGTACTTTAAAACGAGTTTAAAATGAAGGAAATTAGTGTTTCTCGGGAAATATGCATCGATAAGTTATCAGTGAAGCGAATTATGTTTTATTTACGTATTGGTATTATGTAGTATGTGTAGAGTCAGCAACGATCAAATAAAATGTTTTTTAATATTTATAATGTAATCAAAATAAAACTTTTGAACTTATAAAATTATACAGGGCATATATAATATGACAACTATTATACTGGTCATTAACTGACTTGTTTAAAAATTTAATTTAGATTAATTTCTGTTTTTCATTTACTTGTTTTAAACATACTTGCGGTCCGCCCTGGCTTCGCTCGTTGTACATGTTTACGTTTTCTCTCCATCAGAACCATCCTCGTACTACAAGGAATATTATAAAAAAGAATTAACGAAATCGGTTCAGCCTTTCTCGAGATTTGCGCTTAACAACACATTCAGCTGTTCATTTTTGTTATATGTATATGCGATTAATGTATGAAATCTACGAGTAACAATGGTTAGTGCAATGGACAGATTTATATGAATAAAAATAATCAACTACTTTTTTTGGCGACGGTACTTAGATTACTGGGCTTTCCGCGTTATATGCTCATAGTTCAAATGAGTCATGATCCATTTAAGCACAGAAAATGATTGACAGTTACTTATTATGATAAAAACTAACTAGGAGAATGGTTTTACCGTAACAATAACTGACCCTTTGTCAGCGTGCATTTCATTGAAATTCGTTCAGCAAATTTTGCATGATTGAGTAACAAACATTATTCTTTTTGGATTCATTTGCTGGACCGTATTTAAAATTATTTTTGTAATTAATTCTGTTATTATTAAGGTAGCCTAGCTATGTAATATTAAATTTCATGGACTGAAATAAATAACGTGTATAAGATTATTGGAGGTTTCATATTAGTTAATTTGTCGGGTAAATCTGCGTGGTTTACTTTATAGACTAGTTTCGGACCGCGGTTTCGTTACCTTGGTTCTATATATTATACTTATTGCAGAGAATCGGATCAGCCGTTTTTATGTAATAGAGTGACAAATATCCACGCAAACATTTATGTTTATAGTAGTAGTAGCAGAATAGTTTTATAAATAAACAAATAATAAATAAACTTACCTCTATCATTTCACTTTGCCATGTCTATAAAATATATATATGTTATCGTTGACTAATAGAAACTAATAATAATACTTAATGCAAAATGAATGTAACAAGTTCCATTATCTAGAATCTAGATGTAATTTGTATATTTAACAATTTGTTAAGATTCGAAAGACGTTTGTACAAAATCGCATTCATTTAGTAAATGTAAATTAATAATAAGCTTTTATTTAAGGGGGCGCATAAAGCAAAATAACAAATCTTCTATTAGATGATACGTGTAATATGCAAGACCAAATCTAAAAAATAAAATATATATCAAACTAGATGATATGTTCAACGATTCTGTTTAATCAAAAACATAAAATATTAAAATTTACTCGATAAAAAAAATCACCAAGTTAGCTCTAATTTTCACACTTTTACGTTTTCTACTTGACATGGTAATACTTATTATGATTTTTTTTTTTCATAAACAATTATATTAAAACATTTGCAAGATATTTGTCAGAGCATTTTGTGTAATTACTTTTAGTTTTGGTTTTATCTGCGATAAACCACTTTTGGCGCTCTTTTTTTCTCGAGATAAACGTTTGATTTTGTCACGATAAAAGTGGTTTATCGCAGATAAAACCAAAACTAAAAGTAATCACACAAAATGCTCTGACAAATATCTTGCAAATGTATTAATATAATTGTTTATGAAAAAAAAAAAATCATAATAAGTATTACCATGTCAAGTAGAAAACGTAAAAGTGTGAAAATTAGAGCTAACTTGGTGATTTTTTTTATCGAGTAAATTTTAATATTTTATGTTTTTGATTAAACAGAATCGTTGAACATATCATCTAGTTTGATATATATTTTATTTTTTAGATTTGGTCTTGCATTGTAGAGTATGCTTTTCTTGTTCTTAGTGCGTTCGAAAAGATGCTATGCAATGTTCTAATACTCAATCACGAAAGAATGCTCTTGCTCTTGCTCTAGCTCTATGTTCGTTTGATGTAAATGCACGGTTACACGAACGACAATGATCATGTATTTCGCGTGTATGTCTGTATACTTGATTTGCACGATTTATTAAACAGTTTGATGTATTAAAGATTATATGTATATAATTTTATTTCGATTCGTCTTAATTTTGACTGTGTACCGAAATTATAAAAGAAATAATTATCAAATATGAAAGATTTTTTTATCAATCAAAGAAAATTGAAAAATGTTTTCTATTGTTAAAGCTTCTTGTTTATTTTGAAGTTAATATTAATAATATTCACAAGTACCTATTTTATCGCTTAATAAGAATTTGTGAATATTGAATAATATGTAAATTATTTATGGTTAATTTTCAACCAATAATTAAAATATTTGACGTGCTTCGAATAACTCAGTAGTTATGTTTGCAATATTTTAAATTATTTACAAATTGAAATATTATGCAAAGAATGTACTTATGTAGTATGTTATACATGCATTTTTATGTCAATGAAATTAACAAGATTGTTATTATTTTTTTTTTTATTTGATGCCGTTAGGACCGAAAACAAATGTATTCCAGGATATACTTTTTTATGTTCTGTCATATTATTAGTCATAAATAAATGAAGGTTCATAACGTCCTGTATTGATTAAGAATTTATAATGTTACTCATTAATTTATATGTTAATTTGAAAAGTATTGTTTATTTTTTTGCCAGTCTGAAGTAATTAATGACATTTCGTCATTTTATTTCGCAGAATACATAGGTTTTAGTCATTAATTGTTGTATTTTTCTTTCGCAGAAGAAGGAGGAAAGGTGGTGGAATACGCTGATGCAGGTGGCTGTTCCCTTCTTCATAGCTGGCTGTGGCACCATTGGAGCTGGTCTTGTTCTGGGGACAGTAAGGGTAAGTGTCCCATAGTGGGGTATAGGGCAAATGCTTTTTACACCAGTTTCCCTGTGAATATTGTTTCCATGACCCATTGTAGAAGCGTTGCGTTAACTTAAAATATATAAACTATACTCACAAAACTAAACTATAAATTCAAATCTTGAATAATATATAAGTATATATACATAGCTCAAAAAATGGAAGCCTGAAAATTCGTAGCATATCAGCCAATTCAATACAGCAATACTTATAAATTTCCAATTATATTACTATAAAGATTACACGTAACAGTAACTATATATTTTTATCTTTATACAATATGATTGTTCTCAGAAAACGTTTGATTTTTCCAAAAATTGCCACGTATCTATTTACAACGTCATAAATTATTATTATTGATAACAATTTTTTGGAAGATTACAGTTCGCCAGATGGTAGGTTTTTTGATTAGTAAGTAAGTATTCGTTGATCGCATTTATGATTGCAAGATTTTGCACGCCTCATAAGCGAAGCGTTGAGGTGGGTACTACTGTCACTTCGCGCAAAACATCTGATTTTTCAAACTTAAAATGTCTTTATGTATCATACATTGCACTTGTAAGATAATACATACACACACATATTAAGAAAAAACACTATTTTTAACGTTCATGATATTTTTGATGTCATTTTTGTTATTTAAACTAGTTAAAAAACAGTTTAAAAAAGTTCTGTCTTGGACGTCCGTGTGTCTGTATGTGCGGATCCTTTTTCTTGTTAACACGATAGCGACCGAAATACTTTACTAATCGAGTCTTTTTTTTTCTCTTACGCTTGAGTATGCTCAGGAATAGAACCCTTTCATTTTTCAGGGTCTGATTCGATGTGGTTTAATTGTTATTAAATAAACAAAAATAATAATTAATAAATATTTATTAAAAAAAATTATGAGGCGTGCACTTTTGGATTTTCCAAATTATTTATCTTTATAGTTGTGAAATATCTATACAAAATATCTAAGTGATTAATTGTCTCGATACAGAATGTAGATAATTAAAATTTTACCAACGTATATGTACCTACATATTTTGTATACTAATTATAAGTACAATAGGTAGGTATACATTATATCAATAGACTACAAGCCCGCATAGGACAAAAATATGGGTCAAATGAACCACCAGGGGACATATCTAGAACGATAGCAGAGCAAAAAATAATAAGATTCATCACTATGCCGTCACTTGTAAGCTGTCCAACTGAGTGCAGATGAGAATTGAAAAGTACAGGTAGACTCGGTAAATTTTTGTCATATATTTTTGTACGGCATTCTTAACCATCGATAGATCCATTAAAAATAATAAGAAACCGCTCAGTGCCGTACAAAAATGGTGGTCCACCAAGTCGGAATTTTTATTTAATTTCCGAGAGTTACCGGGGGTAAATTTGGTCATTTGACCATGTACGGCATCTGTGTCATACTATTGCTATACTGCTTTTAATCCATTATTCCGCAACGCCGTACAAAAATCATGGGGACAAGGGGAAAAAATCAAGAGTTGCAATCCCCTCTCTTTCCCCACTCCAGGGGGTCATTTGACTAAGTACGGCTTCGGTTCCAAAACATTATCTAGCACTCAAAAGTACTATTAAAAGCAATGCCGTCAAAAAATAATTGTTCTTTTAAATGTATACCAATAATCATCTTAATTTCATCGAATTCTTAATATAAAGAGCTGTAAGGTCATTTGACCCTGTACGGGAACTTTTTTTTTAACATGATATTGTAAAATTCAATTGTTGTATAGTATTGCCGTTCAAAAGAAACCGTTCTAAAAAAAGTTATAGAGAAATGCAAAACCAGAAATTTTGTTAAAGTTTAAACATCGTAGATTAATGAAATATAATAGTTTTCTACACTTTATCCGTTGTTTTAAATAGTATTAACATAGATAAATTAGGAAAAAACGATGCCGTACATTTTTGTGCAGACCACATCTTTTAGGCTGATGAAAGCGACGAAAGCTACAATTTTAAGGGTGCTTTATGGCCATTTGATACAGTACGGCATTAACATATTTTTACCCAACTACGGCAAAGCAAAAGGAGGGTTATGGTTGTTTACAGGTCATGTATGTATGTTCATCTATTCCCTCGTAACTTCTAAACTACTTATCAGAATTCGACAAATGACATATCATTAGAAGCGTCTGAATTGTTCACTGGATAACCAGCGACCAGCTAGCTAAAGGCTATATGGGGTTTCACAAAATCTAATGTGGCGCCCTCTAGCGGACAAAACATACAGAGTAAAAAAATAAAGTTAAGATAAATATGCAGTGTTTGGTATCATTTGAAAGCGCTTTACTTTTACATTTTGAATATATATATATTACTAGCATTTGCTTGTGACTTTACCTGTATTCATGGACTGATTGCATATAATTCACATCTTTTCGTTCATAGCTTTTTATTAGTTCATCAATTTAACGGAGTCCATTCCACCTGACTCCGACTTTCCAAGGTGATAATTAACCACCTCGAGCTTCTTAATATTAATGTATATTTATATTTTATTATAAAAATATAAAGCAAACATTTCGTTATATGGATTTTTTTCTTTTTCAGATTTTTCCCCTTTGAACCAACGAAAATGTACGGCACATGAAAAAATATTATCTATGCATAAAATACTTAAAAAATAAATTTATTTCGTGTTGTGTCAAATGACCCCCTGGAGTGGGGAAAGAGAGGTGATTACAAGTCTCGATTTTTTCCCCTTGTCCCCATGATTTTTGTACGGCGTTGCGGAATAATGGATTAAAAGCAGTATAGCAATAGTATGACACAGATGCCGTACATGGTCAAATGACCAAATTTACCCCCGGTAACTCTCGGAAATTAAATAAAAATTCCGACTTGGTGGACCACCATTTTTGTACGGCACTGAGCGGTTTCTTATTATTTTTAATGGATCTATCGATGGTTAAGAATGCCGTACAAAAATATATGACCAAAATTTACCGAGTCTACCTGTACTTTTCAATTCTCATCTGCACTCAGTTGGACAGCTTACAAGTGACGGCATAGTGATGAATCTTATTATTTTTTGCTCTGCTATCGTTCTAGATATGTCCCCTGGTGGTTCATTTGACCCATATTTTTGTCCTATGCGGGCTTGTAGTCTACAAACTTTGGCAAATAAACTCCATGCGTTTCTCTTCACAAAGAAAAGTCTTCCGCTTTTATATTCTACTAGCTTTCCGCCCGCGTCTTCGCCTACGTTTTCAAAGAAAATCCCGAATATTTCTGATTTCTCGTTCCCGTGGGATTTCCGGGATAAAACCTATCCTATGTGTTAATCCAAGTTACCCTCTATATTATGTGTGCTAAATTTCATTGCAATCGATTCAGTAGTATTTGCATGAAAGAATATCAAACATACGTATACACTTTAAAATTAGGATAGGATAGAATTACATATTCGTACCAATAATCTAGATACATATAATATTTGAACCAAAGACTTAGTATTACTAATTGAGTCTAAATAGTTCCAATAACAACTAAGCACCTAAATATTATCATGAATTTATTTTACCAATGAATAAATAAATTGTAATATTGTTACAGGATTGGGACGTTTTCATTGAAGTTTCGGCCATCTTTGTTTTAGTTCCCGCGCTGTCAGGGCTTAAAGGTCAGTTTTTTTTACTTATTATGTATTTATCGATTTTTAAATTGTCCATGTGTACAAGTTTTCATCTTAGGTATCTATTGATTATGAAGTGTTTATTTTTAAGTACTTTTCAGTTCATTATGTGTATATTCTTTAAAATAATTAGGTATATTTGCAAATATTTGTTTTGATTTTATGCTCATTACATGATTTGAGATTTACATTGAAGTATTTATACTTTAATGAAGATTTAAAACAGCATACCGCATATATAACTAACTTCTGTCTACTGTAACTAATTGGAAGATTACAATAAAAAATGATTACTTTCAGTGTGACGTCATAAAACCACAGAATAAACAAGGCAATAAGACATGACTGCAGAACGATCGTAAAAATCATCTCCGCTCATGTTCGCGATAAAAATCTGTCATTACTCAGATTATTACTGAGCAATTTTCAATGTAATTGTCACGTTGTTAGGGTGTGAGCACATCTGGTCTATAACTTGACGTAATATCAAGATCATTAAAAACAATGCATTTAAACCCTTATCAGGGTAATTAAAGTGGTTTATAAGTCATACATTACATTTTAAAATCAAAAGCCGACTTCGTGAAAACTTTAAAAACGTATAATTTGGCGTAGGTTACTAGGTAGAAAGAAAGATATAGACTACAAGCCCGCATAGGACAAAAATATGGGTCAAATGAACCACCAGGGGACATATCTAGAACGATAGCAGAGCAAAAAATAATAAGATTCATCACTATGCCGTCACTTGTAAGCTGTCCAACTGAGTGCAGATGAGAATTGAAAAGTACAGGTAGACTCGGTAAATTTTGGTCATATATTTTTGTACGGCATTCTTAACCATCGATAGATCCATTAAAAATAATAAGAAACCGCTCAGTGCCGTACAAAAATGGTGGTCCACCAAGTCGGAATTTTTATTTAATTTCCGAGAGTTACCGGGGGTAAATTTGGTCATTTGACCATGTACGGCATCTGTGTCATACTATTGCTATACTGCTTTTAATCCATTATTCCGCAACGCCGTACAAAAATCATGGGGACAAGGGGAAAAAATCGAGAGTTATAATCCCCTCTCTTTCCCCACTCCAGGGGGTCATTTGACACAACACGAAATAAATTTATTTTTAAAGTATTTTATGCATAGATAATATTTTTTCATGTGCCGTACATTTTCGTTGGTTCAAAGGGGAAAAATCTGAAAAAGAAAAAAATCCATATAACGAAATGTTTGCTTTATATTTTTATAATAAAATATAAATATACATACATTAATATTAAGAAGCTCGAGGTGGTTAATTATCACCTTGGAAAGTCGGAGTCAGGTGGAATGGACTCCGTTAAATTGATGAACTAATAAAAAAGCTATGAACGAAAAGATGTGAATTATATGCAATCAGTCCATGAATACAGGTAAAGTCACAAGCAAATGCTAGTAATATATACATATTCAAAATGTACAAGTAAAGCGCTTTCAAATGATACCAAATACTGCATATTTATCTTAACTTTATTTTTTACTCTGTATGTTTTGTCCGCTAGAGGGCGCCACATTAGATTTTGTGAAACCCCATATGGCCTTTAGCTAGCTGGTCGCTGGTTATACAGTGAACAATTCAGACGCTTCTAATGATATGTCATTTGTCGAATTCTGATAAGTAGTTTAGAAGTTACGAGGGAATAGATGAACATACATACATGACCTGTAAACAACCATAACCCTCCTTTTGCTTTGCCGTAGTTGGGTAAAAATATGTTAATGCCGTACTGTATCAAATGGCCATAAAGCACCCTTAAAATTGTAGCTTTCGTCGCTTTCATCAGCCTAAAAGATGTGGTCTGCACAAAAATGTACGGCATCGTTTTTTCCTAATTTATCTATGTTAATACTATTTAAAACAACGGATAAAGTGTAGAAAACTATTATATTTCATTAATCTACGATGTTTAAACTTTAACAAAATTTCTGGTTTTGCATTTCTCTATAACTTTTTTTAGAACGGTTTCTTTTGAACGGCAATACTATACAACAATTGAATTTTACAATATCATGTTAAAAAAAAAGTTCCCGTACAGGGTCAAATGACCTTACAGCTCTTTATATCAAGAATTCGATGAAATTAAGATGATTATTGGTATACATTTAAAAGAACAATTATTTTTTGACGGCATTGCTTTTAATAGTACTTTTGAGTGCTAGATAATGTTTTGGAACCGAAGCCGTACTTAGTCAAATGACCCCGTGGAGTGGGGAAAGAGAGGGGATTGCAACTCTCGATTTTTTCCCCTTGTCCCCATGATTTTTGTACGGCGTTGCGGAATAATGGATTAAAAGCAGTATAGCAATAGTATGACACAGATGCCGTACATGGTCAAATGACCAAATTTACCCCCGGTAACTCTCGGAAATTAAATAAAAATTCCGACTTGGTGGACCACCATTTTTGTACGGCACTGAGCGGTTTCTTATTATTTTTAATGGATCTATCGATGGTTAAGAATGCCGTACAAAAATATATGACCAAAATTTACCGAGTCTACCTGTACTTTTCAATTCTCATCTGCACTCAGTTGGACAGCTTACAAGTGACGGCATAGTGATGAATCTTATTATTTTTTGCTCTGCTATCGTTCTAGATATGTCCCCTGGTGGTTCATTTGACCCATATTTTTGTCCTATGCGGGCTTGTAGTCTAATAATAAATATTTTACACCGGAAATTACCTGCTAAAGGAAATTAATTCTCATTGATTAAACACGAATTTCTGAAAGGGTTTGATAAGCATGACAGCTCAGGTATATAGTTGCTACTGTGCTAAAAATTTCAGTTAAAAAAGGTACAACAATATCTCTCAATTCATATCATATTTAAAATTTTTATGTTAGCTCCATGGGTTTTCGAGCGATTGACGTGATTCTTTCTATATATATCTTTCTGTGAAGCCCAGATGTAGACACAGCATAATGAAATACTACCGTCTAACAATGATTACACGTTTTTCTTCTCCAACAATACGGCTATTAGCGACGAAACAAAAACCCATTGATTATCAGGAATAGGATGCATTGTACAAACTATTGATAAATATTAATTTATGATCAATTCATAAACTCTTTGGTGGATTTAAAACGCAATTACTATGGAGATATTATAAAGAAGAAATATACATTCTCAACTTAATAGCTAGAGTTTGTTTGTTTGAATGCGATGACCTTAAAAACTATTCCAACCCCAACGTTTTTCAAATGTACAAGTAACTAAGTATTGCATTTATCCATTTTCTTTTCAGAAGAATAAGATAATTTCATGATGTGTCCGATTTTTTTTTGTTTTTTATTTATCACTAGCTTACCACCCGCGGCTTCGCCCGCTTTGTCTAAAACCTGATAAATTATATACTAAAACCTTCCTCTTGAATCACTCTATCTATTAAAAAAAACCGCATCAAAATCCGTTGCGTAGTTATAAAGATTTAAGCATACAAGGGGATATAGGGAAATAGGGACAGAGAAAGCGACTTTGTTTTAAATACTATGTAGTGATAGTGAACTGTGAAGTACAAAACTTATTTCATTTATTTAAAACAAAAGTGTATAGAAACTGATCAGAATTCCAAAGATAATGCTTATTATAATATAATTAATACTCGATGGAAACAAGGACATTGAAAGTAGCTAATTACTGTCAGATACGAACAAATTGATTATTTTTTTGTCATATTGATAAAAAATGTGATAAATCGTTTGTGCAGTACACCTGGAATGAATATTTATTTATGTATTTAACATTTACGCTTATCAAAACGAATTGTATTGTTGAAGTGAAACTTCTATATCGGGGTTGGAAAAAAATTTAGTGTAACATTTTTTCGTTACGCGTGACATTTTTCCGTTACGCGCCTTCTTTTTCTTATCCCTACCACGCGTGATTCGACTTATTTCTGTAAAGTTGCATATTATAGTAAATTATTTCTTGAAAAATAAGGTCATAAAGAAGTTTCACTTCTTACGTGAGTACACTATAGTACACGCACACATTTTTATTATTATTATACAAATGACCAGTACATATTTATTTACCTAACTACATACATAATAATATATAAATATTAATATGGCAGATTCCTAATGGAATTATTTACTTGAAATAAATCTCCAAATAATTGTAATATTTACCAAAAGTAAACAATTAAACAGTTTGCTGTCCATGATTATGTTCACTCTATAATACCCAACACCATATACCTTCATATATTCGTATAATTAAAACCCACTTACTCAGAATTATAGCTACACTAGCTGTGCCCCGCGGTTTTACCCGCGTTCCTCCGCTCCTGTTGGTCTTAGCGTGATCATATAGGATAGCCTTCCTCGATAAATGGGCTATCTAACACCAAAATAATTTTTCAAATCGGACCAGTTATTCCTGAGATTAGCGCGTTCAAACAAACAAAAAAACTCTTCAGATTTATAATATTAGTATAGATTTTGTACATAAGTAAATGAACTTTTCACACTCGGCTGTTTCAGTCAATTTAAAATAGCGACTATATTATTGTATTTAGTTAATGGTACACTAAGCACAATATAATTTCTGTAATGGACGACTTCCGTAGGTGTTTTCAGACATACATTTAAACTAGAACCTAAGTAATGGAATGTTCTAGAACTAATTTAGTGCCTCGAGTAAATTACGCTACGATATTTTTATATATAAAGGTTTTTAAAATAATTTTGAATAAATAAGACTAGGTATTATTTTAAGCTTAATTTGGGTCTTAAAAATGTGTGAAGTTTTTAGCTGCTTAATTAACAGCTGTCAGCTGTCATAGGAATGTTAATATGTATTTAAAAAACAAAAGTATTCACAAACCGTTATGTAAATTTTATATTATATTAGTATGTAGGTATAATTATTAAATAATAAAGATATGCTACTATTAATTCTACATTCATGAAAAAAAAGCATTGGTCATATTTTACACAAATTCAAAACCTTTTATACTTGTAAACTTTTACAAGTACATATATGAATAGACATTTTTAATAAACTACCAAGAAGGATTGAAGAAGAAGGATGGAAGAAGGATCACTCTCAATCGATAAATAATTACCTACTCTTTCCAATATTACTTTGTTCTCCCTACGACCCTACCGTAGGTACAATGAAACATAAATAAACCAAATTGTAAATTTATCTAAAATATTGTTTGACAATGTAATTTCCATGTTATAATAATAATGCAGTTTTATCGTACGATAACCGCATGTTTGCATGTGTATTTCCAAAAACAACAATTGCAACTGTTTAGCATTTAAAATTATTTCCAAACACTATGTTTGTGTTATAGACCGGGAGATACTGACACAAAATTTCGAGTCATTTGTAACAGGATGGCGGTTCTACAGGGTTCTTAGTACGCAATGACAAAAAGAAAAACGATGGTGTGAACGCTGGTACCGGCGGCTTAGTCGCGTGGGCGTTAGTCGAACTCATCGGAAAATAGCGAAAGTCAAACGATTTGTAACAGTATGGCACTTATTTTTCCTGTAAGTTTGAGGATCAACGAATATAAATACAAAATTTCAAAGATCTAGGTGTTGGAAATCTTCACTTATATAAATTAATAATAAATTTATTTTTCAAGTATGACAGCACTTTTTCCCCCTACTAGAAGTATGGCAAATATAATAATTGTCACATTTTATCAAATACTCTCCAAAAAGCCAAATGCAATACTGGTACAAAAAGATAGGCGAAATAAAAAATTTTTGCAGATTTTCGGCGGTATGGCGACCATTTGGAATCGTCCGAAAAGTATGGCATGGCGATTTTCGTAAATGGCTGCACGACGATGGTTACCTGTGCAAAAGTTAGCTTGGTACAAATGGTTGAATAATTGTTTTTTTTAAATCAACACATTCGCGTCGGTATGGCGGGCTGTAAGTCATACCGGAAAAGTATGGCATGACACTACCGCCTACTTCTTTTTTATGGGCTATCGGTAAATTCTAAAATTTTTGTGTTACAAATCGTTTGACTTTCGCTATTTTTCCGACGAGTTCGACTAACGCCCACGCGACTAACCCACCGGTACCAGCGTTCACACCATCATTTTTCTTTTTGTCATTGCGTACTAAGACCCCTGTAGAACCGCCATCCTGTTACAAATGACTCGAAATTTTGTGTCAGTATCTCCCGGTCTATTAAGAGATAACAAGTAATTGCAAATTACACTTGCATTACAGTCAATGAAATGTATTTTCATAAATATCGAAATATCGTCGAGAAATCATTTTTAGTATTATAAAATAGTATTTGTATTTGTTCCTAATGCTAAAGTCTTTGAAAAATTAGGTAATTGAGTTTTTGGCCGATTCTTCTCGATAAAAGAGACATTCTGTAGTTTTAAATAGACAGACAGACGGACAGGCGGACAACGAAGTGATCCTATAAGAGTTCCTTTTTTCCTTTTGAGGTTCGGAAAAATGCAATTAAAAATGACTACTCAAAAACGTTTTACTTATGTAAATTGGAAAAGTTAACACAAATAACATTTTTTGGAGTTTGCGTTTAGTAACTTCGTTTCAAATAAGGTTACAAGTAACCTACATGCTATTCACTCAGACATCAATGATGATAATTTTGGCACTAAGCGTATAAAACATTACCTGATACATAAATACAGACGGTTGCTATAGAAGCTATATGAGATGTATAAATAATTTGATCCTTTTTGTAACGAAGCCGATATATAAACATAAGTGATCTACACTCTTATTTTATAAACAAAAACGAGATTAAGTTTTTGTAATATAAGTGATGCTATTTAAAATTGCAATATTGATAGCCTGATGGAGAGGTGAAAATAATATTTAATAATTCTACATGGAACTTTAAAAAAATCTTAGATCAAGAGCCCACGACGGCCAGACATTCCTTTCTTTAGGAAAGTTGAAAGTTTCTCTGTATGATGTATATGTCTCCGATACAGATAAGAACGACTAGCGATTATCAAGTCTGGGTTGTGGTTACTTTGGCAGGAAACAGGTAGTAAAGGTGTATAAAATTGTACCTAACTTTCATTATAGTTTAAAAGCTAAATTTTATACAGGGTGTCCCGCTTTCGGTATACTAAGCGCGAAGGGACTTGTAGTTTTGCATACACTGATCACATAAAAAATACTTAAATAACAAAATTACGCGAAAAATTTTTTGCTAAATTTTTCCTTAAAATCCATGTATTCGTCTCTAGCTTCGCGCAGCCGGCATATACCGCTTCGCTAATGTGAGTATTTTGTCTATGAAAACATAATCTTAAACGATAGCTCACATGCGGGTGGCAAAGTTGGGCGGTTTGCTTGTTGGGGGTGTACACATGGAATTTTAAGAATTCCTCTATTTAAAAAAAAATGCGTCTGGAATTTTATAATTATTTTTTACGTACTCAGCGTATGCAAAACTACAAGTCCCTTTGCGCTTAGTATACCGAAAGTGGGACACCCTGTATATGTTACTTGGGGACCTATAAAAAGATGTTACCTTAAGAGCCGGACAGTTTTCATGGTTCTTACATCTAGCCAGACACATTTAAAAAATAATTAACATATCATCAAATTCACATAACTACCTAAAAGTGTAACAAATATGAAATAACCCACTAAAACATTAGTTAACTATATAACTATTAAAAATAATAGTATATAAGTAATAAAGTCATTACTTATCTTTTACGGGGACTTATGTTCATGGAATTTCACGTATCTGGATGACACAATAAAAAAGGTACAATTTTATACACCTTTACTACCTGTTTCCTGCCAAAGTAACCACAACACAGACTTGATAATCGCTGGTCGTTCTTATCTGTATCGGAGACATATACAGAGAAACTTTCAACTTTATTAAAGAAAGGAATGTCTGGCCGTCGTGGGCTCTTGATCTATCTCTTCAAAATGTAATGCGAAGTTGAAAGGATTTAAGCATAGGTACATAGGGACAAACAGACAGACTGCGGGAAGCGATTTCGTCTAATACCTATCTACTGTGATGTGATTTCACAATAGTAAACCGCGTCATAAAGATACAGAAAAAAAACTACAACAATAACAATTAATTCATGTTTGATAGTTCATTGTTATCAGATTATGGGCGGTTTTCTCCTTACGACTAGAAGTTTTCTTATATCTTGTATTTTAAATGAAATTGAAATAATTCTACATATTATAAAACCCAATAATTTCGGCACTGAAGCATTATTTTTTAAATCTTGATAATTACGGAGCCGTTGAGAGTAAAATTTCAAAGTCGCGGTGACGATTTTGGTATCTTTGAATCTTGTAAAAGAAGTTTCACTTCTGACACGTGTGCTCGACTCACATGCTCTTTATTTATTAATATCTACAATATAATTTTCTTGTTTACCAGGTAATTTGGACATGTGTCTCGCATCGCGGCTGTCGACGCAGGCGAACCTTGGCAACATGGAGTCGCCGCGGGAAGTCATCTCCATGGTCGTCGGGAATATATCATTAGTTCAGGTAACAATGTTTTACCTTCGTATTAAGGTTATAGGAAATGCTAATTATTGACCAAAAAGGTTCTTAAGAACTGCATTTTTTCGAACTTGTGTTAGTTTGATATAAGACATTAATTATTTAATTCGGAATTCCATTTTACGATGTATCTATACAAATGATTGTTTGCAATGATGATTCATACCAGGGTGAACCTTCAGTTCACCCACGCGTCCGCGTTAAAATGTAGAAGCCCTTCTGGCTAACATTGAGAGACACCACACAAAAAAAAAGATGATTCCATAAATTTTTAGAAAGACCAAAATCCTATAATCATGATAATATGTGTTGAGCATCAGCTCTATATTTGCTCTACCTTTTTTTTATAGTGGGGAAATCTTCCAAAGATACCCACGGCCCCCGGGGAAGGAGCCGTGGGTTATGTCGGATTCTTACCGACTAAAACCCCACTGTGTTCCGTCGAGCCGCTTTAATGATGGGGCCGCGGGTATTTGTTAGAATTCTTCTCTACCTACATAATTTCGTGCTCAATAATATCCTGACCGCATGTGACTTCATCCTTACCTGGCCTACTCTTCACACCTTTAATTATCATGTATTTGTTTTCAGGTGCAAGCGATAGTCGCCGCCACAGTGGTCTCGATGTTCGCGATAGTCGTCAACTCGATCACGGACCGCGCGTTCAACGGGAACTATGTGCTGCTGCTCATCTCGTCCGCCATCTTCACCGCAACCACCACGTGTTTTGTGCTTGGTGGGTTTAGTAGCTTCATAATTTGTTACGTCTTTTGTAAATGCGTTGTTTTTTAATCATATTATTGTTATGATGGATTTTTTCTTAAAAAGTGGCATAAGATTTCTTGTAAATTACAAAATAAATTCTTCGGTTGTAAAATAATAAAAAATGATTGACAACTGCCACTGCACTGATCCAGGGTCAGTAAAAACGACATAATATTTGTGAAAATAAAAATCAAAAAGTGTTAAATTATCAGGGACATTATCAGCGACTGGTGAAAGAGGGTCTGATTATTATCCTTTATTATTTATCCTACACATTTTCTAATATTCTTTAGAAATTTATTAAAACATTAAATTTTGATTTTCTATTTCAGATTTTGTGATGGTAATGGTGATATTCGGATCGCAGAAGTTCAAAGTGAACCCGGACAACGTGGCGACACCTCTAGCGGCCTCCATCGGTGACATCGTCAGCAACTCTGTTCTTGCCGTCACTGCGCAGTATATGTTTGAGCAAATAAGTAAGTTATAAGAAAGAAAGAAAATACATTTATTTACAATGCACCCTTACACGTACAAAAAAACAATAGAAAAATTTAAAACTAAGGAGAAGCAAGGATAAGAAAAAACATAAATAACTGCGTAAGTTACAAATATATTGGAGTTTTTGAAGTGAAACTTCTTTATCGGGGTTGGAAAAAAATTTAGTGTAACATTTTTTCGTTACTCGTGACATTTTTCCGTTACGCGCCATCTTGTTTTTATCCCTACCACGCGTGATTGACGTAAAGTTGCATATAGTAAATTATTTTTTGAAAAATAAGGTCATAAAGAAGTTTCACTTCTTACGTGTATACACTAGTACACGCACACATTTTTTTATATACAAGTTATTCTGGATTTTGAACACGCTTTTATCAGCTTGACCTGTATTTTTGTGTGCTTGTATGTTTGTTTGTATCGACTCCTTCAGACTCGGTTTTGATCCACTTTGAACGGACCGATTAAATGCCGACTTATCAAGAATTGGTGACAATACGATGCGATTTTATATCAATGAAGCGTTTAATTTTTGTTATCTATACTTATTATAAGAGGCTTAACATTTACGTGACTTTTTATTTTTTAATTAACGACTCATTTCTAGGGATATTGATAAGTTTCAATAGATAATTTGGAACAGATGTCTGATCCGTGATTATAATATTAAAAAAGACAATCCGATTAATGAGTCATTAAAAATTTGTCATATTCGTGCAATCCTATCTTTTAGACTTCGATTAGATACATTTTGATGCTTTAATCGATATAAAAATAAGTGTTTAATAGTAATGTAAAGAAATAAAAAAATGTAAGAAAATTGAAATAACCCTTCATAAAAATGAAGAAGTGCACGTTTAAGTTAAATGAATTAGGAATTATTTTAGTAAAATCTAACTCTCTCTTGTTAATACTATTATAATGCAATTTATTACGTAAAGGTGATCAACGCAATCAAACGCTTAAAGAAAGATCGCATATTTATTACGAAATAATTTAATTCATAAACTATTCGATCGATTTAAAAATTACTTTAGCATTTATTATAATTATTTATCAGTCAGTGAAGCAAACGGCTTGTCATAAAGCATAATTAATTTGATATATTTTCCAGAAACGTCTCTCTGGCAGCCGATCGCGCTTTTATGCGTGTACTACTGCCTGCTGCCGATCTGGGTGTTCATTGTTTGGAGGAACAAGTACACAAAGAAGGTGCTCACCACGGGCTGGACGCCGGTCATCTCGGCGCTGTTTATTAGCGGGTTAGTTGCTAACTTTTATAAAGATTGCATGAGTTGAATACCTATGTTGTTTTCGTTATGTTTTGATATTAATTTTAAGTAATCTACGAGAAAGTAGACTACCTAGATGTTGTTGTTTTCTTTTTATTTTGTGGTATTCAAGTGTATTTCTATATTCTATTCTTCTATTTCCATCGTTCTTCCTTCTACATTACATTGTTGTGAGATAAATGATTTGACCTCTCTATTGCATCCAACTTATTCATTTTCGTGTCAAATTCTAAAGTTTCCCTTTTTATTCAGCGAGCAATTAAACTTCTTAGATGTTATTATATTTTCTTCTTGTTTTGTGGTATTCAAGTGTCTTTCCAGCATCTCTTCTACTTTTGACAATTTGTCTATTGACATTCTTACAATAATCAGGTGACGACGCGGTTGGCGCAGTGGTAAAGTAACTGCCTACTGAGCCGACGGTCCCGGGTTCGATCCCCGGTCAGGGCAAATATTTGTGTGATGAACTCAATTATTTATTCTTGGGTCTGGGTGTTATCTATATATGTATTTATTAAATATTATATTTATCGTCGCCTAGTACCCACAACACAAGCCTTAATTGAGCTTACTGTGGGACTAGGTCGATTTGTGTAATAATGTCCTATAATATTTATAATTACGTCTATTTTACGTATTTTCGTACCGAATTCCAATCTTGTCTCTCTTTCTAGCATCGGAGGCATAGTCCTCGACCAGGCAGTAGACCGGTACCCGGGCTACGAGGTGTTCCAGCCGATCGTGAACGGCATCGGCGGCAACCTGGTGTGCGTGCAGTCGTCGCGGCTCGCCACGCAGCTGCACCAGACCGCCATCCCCGGCGTGCTGCCCGAGCGCACGCGCATCATCGAGTGGCCCTGGCGGACGCTCTTCTATGGCAGTCAGTACTTGTTTATTTCTTTCATTTTAAGGTTCAGCAACAGGCATCACAGTTAGTAACATCGAGTACAGTTCGATTCAAACTTAATAGCGGTTGTTTCGAGCCGCCATTAAGTTTGAATCTTACTGTACAAGGTGTAATACACACTTGTAACGTAAAGGGAACAGGTGAAAGTGGCAGTTTTATGGAGGCTAAAAAAACACCAGTTCCAAAAAATATAGACGAGGACATTGAAACAATTCACAATCAGTATTCTATGTAACTATATTTATGGTATAAAACAAAAGATAACACTTTTTATATCCTGATGGCACTAAACCTTTTAATAGTGTCTAGTATCGTTTTATATTTCTAGGAGTCAATGCTCCACTTAAAACATAGGTATCTATCATTGTCTTTTAAATTATAAAGCGCAGTAACCACTGCTTTTATTTAAACAGTATTATGTGGAATAAAACAAATTCAAGCCAATTCTTTGTGTATCATGTTGTCACATAACCTTTTAATAACTCAGGCCCCGGAATCACAGACACAATAGAAAATCTATTGTGTCGTGGACCGATCGGGCCGTTCGGGGCTCAATGGGTTAGTGTCTAGCATCGTTTGATATTTCTAGGAGATAAAATGTATCTGTCATTGTCTGTTAAACTATAAATCAGTGGTTTTAATGGTATTATTATGTTCAAACTTATTTTTAATCAATTATTATCTAATTTCCAGCTCCGGCAGCGAAGGTAGCGCGCATGTTGTTAGCGCTGGCTGTGTGCGGGCAGATCGTGTTCATGATCGTCGCCGACTTCGTGTACCAGGGGTTCGTCTCCGTGCAGGTCTCCTTTGGGGTCACCTACGTGGCGTGTAGTGTCATACAGGTGAATATCAGCATTTGTATTTGATCTAGTTGATACTAATATTGATATAATATATAAATCTCGTGTCACAATGTTTGTCCTCAATGGACTTTTATTAACCGATTATAATAAAATTCGCACACCATGTGTAATTCGATCCAACTTGAGAGATAGGATAGTTTAAACATGTAGGTACCACGGGCGAAACCGGGGCGCTTTGCGTGCGAAGCTGCGGGCGAAAAGCTAGTTTAGCGAATAAATTTGAAACATATTTGGATAAAGTAATACACACATTAATTTCGTAACATGTTGAAAATTAATTAAAAATAGGTAGGTAAAAAAAACTTACTTCGTTTTAATATTATCGAATCGCATCAAACTGTGAATTGATGATGTGGAATTGTTTTTCAATTTTGTGAATACTTTTGTGATAAACCCTAATTAAAATGGTGATAGCATTTAATTTAAATTCGTTTACAAAATAATTACTTTTGATAAGCGCTGTTAATCATGTATCTTTACACTTCTTTAAAGCATGATTTGTGTGATTATTTTCAACAATTTTAATTTTCATGATTGCTCAATTCAATCGTTCTATTATGAAAAGCGAAACTAATTACGCAAACCTAACTTGAAGCTCGGTGAAATATTTATACGGATAGTCTTGATTACAACTATTTTTAATACGGAACTGTTTACATGAAATCAGTTTTAGTACATTAGCTTATCAGCCGTGGCTTTGTCTGTCTAAATACCTTGCTCGAGAATCAATTGTATCTAAATCGCATCAAAATCCGTTGCGTAGTTTTAAATAATTTGGAAAATCCAAAAGTGCACGCCTCATAATTTTTTTTAATAATTATTTATTAATTATTATTTTTGTTTATTTAATAACAATTAAACCGCATCGAATCAGACCCTGAAAAATGAAAGGGTTCTATTCCTGAGCATACTCAAGCGTAAGAGAAAAAAAAAGACTCGATTAGTAAAGTATTTCGGTCGCTATCGTGTTAACAAGAAAAAGGATCCGCACATACAGACACACGGACGTCCAAGACAGAACTTTTTTAAACTGTTTTTTAACTAGTTTAAATAACAAAAATGACATCAAAAATATCATGAACGTTAAAAATAGTGTTTTTTCTTAATATGTGTGTGTATGTATTATCTTACAAGTGCAATGTATGATACATAAAGACATTTTAAGTTTGAAAAATCAGATGTTTTGCGCGAAGTGACAGTAGTACCCACCTCAACGCTTCGCTTATGAGGCGTGCAATATCTACACGCCACGGACAGTGGAAAGCGACTTTGTATTTGATGGGTTTTAGGCAGGAAAAAGTAAAGATTGTTAAATAAACTTGAGATACTTTATTAGACGATATGCGTATCGGTCAATTAGGGAAAGCTGGCATGTTCACAGTACTCACACTTACGCAATTTCACTTACAGTATGTTCAAAAATAAATGCGACTCTAGTTTCATTAAAGACTTGAATTGTAAAATGGGTGCGTTGTAGATATGTATATGCAAATATAATTACTTATGAAAGCTCTCATAATTTACCTGTAAAATTATAATTTAAAAGTAAATCAATTGATGAAGTTAATTATTTATTCTAATAATAATCAATTGGATAAAAGTATTAATAATCATTCAATTATCAAATAATAATTAAATTCCTGACTTTGGATATCTAAGAAATATTATATTTGTAGTAAGTACGTAATACCTACCAATACGCGCTAACAAATATGTGTTACATGTTTATTGTATAATTTTCACACTATTGGTTTTAAACTCAAACTCAAACATTTATACAATTAGACTTCTTCTAGAAGCACTTTTGAATCGTCATAACAGTTTAACAGTTTTAACATTTACCACCAATTCAGAAAGCAGTATCTATAGAGAAGAAGAAGAATCTATTTAATCATAATCGTAATCTTCTACTTCACTGTAACTTTCATCGCTCGAAGAACTCGATGTTTCGTTGTCGGAATTTCTTAATGTTATTATAAATGAGTCAGTGTAATTATCTACTTTTGGTTCTAATTGAATATATTTTTCCTCATGTTCTCGCGTCTTTCTCCAAACGTCACTAAATATATCCAGACTAATAGCATTTGCTTCCTTTCTAAATAATTCTTACACAGTTTTCAAGTTAAAGTTCACATTTTGTGATGCTACTTTCCCTTTAATTATGCCCCATAGTAACTCTATTGGGTTGAGTTCTGGATGGTATGGTTGAAGGCGCAATACACTATGTCCATGATCTTTGAGGATTGCATCAAGTAGGTAAAAATTGTGTTTAGTTTGGCTTATTTTTTTTAATAATGTGATAACTCTGATTATTAATTAGTTATTTGATTTTTGAAAAAAAAAATGCCGATTTTAGTCAAAATTTATATTTCTCTAACAAGATCCTTATCATCCAAATTTCCACCTTGGTGAGAAAAATTGACATTTCTAATGAAAATGAACAAAAAATTAAATGATTTTATTAAATACTGTAAAATAGTCTATAATTCTTCCATTTACTGTATCACAAAATTCTTCATAGATTTTTAGATATTCGTACTACACCAATTACATCACCCTGTATTTATAAACAATTGCAAAAAATGACATATACATAGGCCGGGAGATACTGACACAAAATTTCGGGTCATTTGTAACAGAATGGCGGTTCTACAGAGGTCTTATTACGCAATGACTAAAAGAAAAATGGCGGACTGTAAGTCACATCGTAACTGTATGGCATGACACTACCGCCTACATCTTTTTTAAGGGCTATCGGTAAATTATAAAATTTTTGTGTTACAAATCGTTGGACTTTCGCTATTTATCCGACGAGTGTGACTAACGCCCACGCGACTAGTCCGCCGGTACCAGCGTTCTGACCATCATTTTTCTTTTTGTCATTGCGTACTAAGACCCCTCTAGACCGCCATCCTGTTACAAATGGCCCGAAATTTTGTGTCAGTATCTCCCGGCCTAACATGTGCAATGTGTAAATGTGTTGACGTTCCAGCTCTTCTTAATATACCTATAGCACAAAAGGTAAAGGCGGAAGAGAAAAATTATACGATGACAGATAGGTATTTGACATATACACATTCGTTTATATAAACTCCTTTCACCAACAGTTTTATACTACGTACGTATCGAGATCTAATTAATTATCTTCTTGCAGGTAATGGTACTCCTGTACCTGGCGTACATCCTGATCCACTTCATGTGGAAGCGCAAGAAGGAC